>NW_004524819.1:247101-247887 GCF_000260255.1 Octodon degus | reverse complement strand
ACAAATCATTCTGTTCATTAAGAGAATGTAACTATATATCTATCCTAACCACTTTGAATACACAGATACAAAATGGACATTCATCTGTATACCCTGTTTTATTGCATTATTGTCTTGTCGCTGAGTTTTTTTCTCATTTCACTTAGCTTCACATTGTATACATTCTTTTAGAATTATTGACATGTTTAGCTAAATTGTCTCTTTCTAGAATATCCTTGAAAATTTATTCTAATGCTCTTTCCTTGGTCATGAGTTTCTTGAGGTGCTCCTTCCCATGGAAATATTTTATTTCTTCATAAAATTTAAAGGAGAGTATTACAGGATATGAAAGTTGAGCTGGGAAGTTGTTTGTTTTAGTACTTGAAATTCTGCATTCCAAGCCCTTCAGGCCTTTAACATTTGTTTAGAAAAGTCTGATGTGATTCTAATGGATTTACATTTTTTAAATGATTTCTTGTATTAATATTTTGTTCCTGTGCTAGAGTTCTGCAATTTTGAGAATAATGTGGCATGGGGAGGCTCTACTTAAGTCATGGGTCTTGATGTTATATATTCTTTATTTACCTCTATTTTTCTTTCTTTCTTTTTTCCCATAATTTTATTGATGAACAAATAGCAATGAGACAGTTTCAAATCAAATTGGTAGGACAGTTTCAATAATAATACATGGCTTACATTCTTTCTAGTGGTTAATTGCTGTACAAGATGCCGGCATGATATCCTATTTACAAACACCATTAGAACAAATCACTCTATTCATTAAGAGAATGTAACTATATATCTATC
>NW_004524819.1:245227-246406 GCF_000260255.1 Octodon degus | reverse complement strand
TATTATTAATTTCTTTTGGTGGTACCAGAGATCAAACTCAGGACCTTGCACTGGCCATGTAAGGTCTTACTCCACTGAGCTATCTCTCCAACCCCCTGAATGAAGTTCTGTCTCTCATTGTTTGCAAAGAATGCTTGAATAATTGTTATTGAAAGGCGTCATTTTCTTTTAGTTCTCAAATTTGGTCCTTACATTAGTCTATCCTGGTGCCCAAACTTTCAATGCCACTTTTAATATCTTAGATTTCTGACTGAAACCTTTGCACATACTCTAATTCTTTGATGAAGTCTTCGTGTATGTTTTGTCTTGTTTTGATTAGTTCATTTAGCCTTTTTCAGTGCCTTTGGATGGTTCCTGCATCATTTTGCCTATTACTCCCAATATATATTTAGTTACATCTTTTCTCTAATTCCACTGAGTATATCTTTGAGCTGATTTTAAACTCCTCTACTATACTTTTAAGTAATTCAGGTTTATAGTTTATACTATTCTGCAACTTGGTGCTCCTCAAGAAGTTTCAAGAAAGATGGGTGCTTGGGGAAGCATTTTATTGTCATTTTTCCAGTGATTCTTTTTCTTTTTTCATTTTCCAATCAGAGTCTACTGATAAATTTTTGATACACATAATGCTCACATTCATCATAGAGAATTTCTACCTCTCCATAATATGGCTTGTTTCTCTACTTCCCTATTCTCTTACCATCTTTCAACACCTGTTCTTCATTTAGAAAACCTTTTTTATTCATGTTTTTCTTCTTTTCTCATTTTACATATTTTCCTTTCCTTTCTCTCCCTCCTTTGTGCCCATCTTCTTTTGAACATTTTCTTTCTATTTCACACTACCTATTATATATTTTGATTCCAATTTACACTTCCAGTTTCTCCCATAAGAGAAACAATGTGAACATGAGTGTCAAATTTATTAGATTTAAGAGTATAATTTCAAGGCAGAACTATTCAACTTAAAATATTTTGAGCTTATTATTCTTTTTTCCATAATTTTATTGAGAAATAAATAGCAATGAGAAAGTTTCAAATCAAAATATATAAGACGTTTTCAATAAATAACACACTGTATACTGCCTTCCTAGTGGTTGTTCGTTGTACAAGATGCAGAAATGATATCCTACTTACAAACACTATTAGAACAAATCCTTCTATTCCTTGAATTAAGAGAAT
>NW_004524819.1:232079-245027 GCF_000260255.1 Octodon degus | reverse complement strand
TATTGAATCTTCCACTTGACTGGCAAAGTCAGAAGTTGTTGAACTGAGTCTCCTGCAGTTCAACATAACAACATGAAATTATTTCTTGTATTTCTTTTCATACTTTTTTGCTGGATGGTTAAGACCAAGATAAAATAAGACCTATGTAACAAGAATTGTAGATTTTGTGTCTGATAAGGTCAGTAAAATCCCCTCAGGATTTATCCTGATATCCTGTAACTCAGATTGTAGATCCTTTGTCAGTGTCAGCCATGTGGATGAGTCACAGCAATTGCTTGTGCAATGTGCTCTCTGTGAAAGCCTGAGAGAATGTTTTCTTTCCATGTGATTCTCCTTAGGCACTCTACATGATCAATCACTTTCCTCTTTCGGTCCTTAATCTCCTTGATCAGAAAATTTGGGACGTAACTGAGTCACAGGATGTTACAGTACAGGTTCTCATAATGACCTGAGTCTTAATTGATCTAGGAAGGCTAGGGCCAAAATGTTGGTTTGCTTGTGGTACTCCTTTTTCTTTAATTTTTGGTCTGAAAACTTAGGTTGTTAACCCTCCAGAAGAGAAGCTTATTGTTATTGCCATTTAACCTAGACTGTTCAGCTTAAGCTCACCATCTATCTGAATGTAAAACATCTTAGGTATAATGTAGAACAGGTATTATTCATAAAGTATTGATATGTTAAACTTTAAGTCCTTATGGAATATGACAAGATATTTAAAAAAATAAAATACATTTTAAAATAGGAGAAAGAATTATATATGTTTATACATAAGTACAGAAATCTAACCATAAACAAGATTGTAGCAGGACAGTACCGCAACACTCCTTTTACTGTCTCCTGCTTTCATTCACCACTCCCTTACTTTTCAAACAATCATGTACTAGTGAGACAGCATAGCAGCAACTGGTGTGTCTTGACAAGCCACACGTATTCAGAAGACGAGAATAACAGGCATTACAAGCATGAAACTAGTATTAAAAATTGACATCTTCAGTGAAGTTGCTTAATTTACAGGAGTCAGTATATATAGTTAGTTGGGGCGAGAATCCTTCTAATTAAATGGTAGATTCAAAAATTTTCTGAAGATTCCCAGGGTCATTGCTTTATCCATCTTCTACATATAACTGTATGGCTTGTCTCTACGATGTTTCCTAGCTCTACTCATTGCTCTCTCTTCAATGTCTAGCCCTCAAGTTCTTGCTTTACTTTTAATTGTATTATACCTTTCTATTTGTATTTCTTCTTTTCAGTTCTCATACTAGGGACACTATATGATATTTACACATGTGTGTCGGTTCATTTCACTTATGAGGTTATCTTCAAGTGGCATCTACTTAAGTATAAAGGCTTTGATTTTATCATGCTTTATAGCTGAGGAATACTCCATGGTATAAAAATACCACAACTTTTTCAACCATTCCTCAGGTGATGGGCATCTTGGTTGTTTCCAAGTTATCACTATCACAAAATGTGCTGCTATGAACATAGTCCCACATAAATGATTATGATATGACATTTTTAGATCGTCTGGAAAAATTCCCAGTATAGGAATAGCTGGTTTAAATGGAATTTCAAGTCCTAGTTTTCTAAGGAGCCTCTACAATGATTTCCATAACAATTGCACCTGTCTACATTCCCAGAAGCAGTGGAGAAGGGTTCCTTTTCCCCCACATTCTCTCCAAGATTTGTTGTTGGTTGATTTCTTTATGAGAGCAATTTTTTTCTGGTGTGAGATGGTACCTGCATGTTGTTTTAAATTGCATTTCACAGATGGCTAGTGATGTGGATCATTTTTTTTCATATATTTATTAACATCTTTCATTTCATCCTCTGAGAGATGTGTTCATCTCAGATGCCTTTTTCTGGATGGGATCTTTAAATTTTGGGGTCTTAGTGTTTTTTAGTTCTTTATAAATTCTAGAGAGCAGACTTTTGTCTGAGTACTTATTTGTCATGATTTTTTTACAAATTTGTGGGTTGTCTTTTCACTTTGTTGGTAATTTCTTTTTACATGCAAAATCTTCTCAATTAGAGGAGGTCCCATTTGTTAATTCTTTCAAGTGTTTCTCCTGCAATTTAATTTTTCTTTATGAACTCGTTGCCTACCCCTATGTCTTCAAGAGTTCCTCTAACTTTCTCTTCCAGGACATTTAGTGTTTCTGTCTACTGTTAGATCTTTAATCCATTTTGTCTTTAGCTTAGTGCATGGTGATAGACCTGGGTCAAGTTTTAGTTTTTGGCATATAGAGATTGTTTTTTGAGCACAATTTGTTAAAGAGGCTATCTTTTTTCCATTGAGTATGTTTTGCCCCTTCGTCAAAGATGAGTTGGCTGAGTGTGCTTGTAGAAGCTTCAGCGACTTTTACTGTATTCTATTCATCCTCAGGTCTATTTCAGTGCCAGTACCATGCTGATTTTTTCACAGTATCCCTGTAGTATAATTTTAAGTCAGGAATTGTAATGCCTCCTGACTTGTTTCATTGCCCAAGATTGCCTTTGCTATTCTAGGTCTTTCCTGGTTCCAAATAAATTTTAGGAATGACTTCTCTAAGTCTGTGACGTATGTTAGTGGTAGTTTGATAGGGATTGTACGAAATCTGTAGAGCAATTTTGGGAGTGTGACCATCTTCACAATGTTGGTTCTTCCCATTCAGGAGCATGACATGTCTTTCAGTCTTCTGAAATCCTCTATGATCTCTTTTTAAATCACTGTAATTTTCCTAGAAAAGATCGCTAACTTCATTAGTTAGATTAATTCCAAAGTATTTCATTTTTCTGTTCTGCTATTCTAAGAGGTATTGTTTCTCTAATTTCCATTTCAGTGTGTTTGTTCTCTGTGTAGAAGAATGCTACTGACCTTTGGGTATTAGCTTTGTATCCTGCTATGCTACTGAATTTCTGTATTAATTCTAGTAGCTTCTTGATGAAGTTTTTTTGGTCTTCTATGTAAAGTATCATGTCATCCGCAAATAAAGATAATTTAACTTCTTCTTTACCTATACTTATTCCTTTGATTTCTTTCTCTTGCCTAATGGCTATAGCTAATGATTCCCAAACTCTACTGAATATCAGTGGTGGTAGAGGACATCCTTGTCTTGTATCAGATCTAAGAAAAAAATTTCACTTTTTTCTAATTTAGATTTGCTAGCCATTGTGTTCAAAATGGCTTTTACCAGATTGAAATAGAGGCCATCTCTTCTAATTTTCTGTAGGATTTTGAATATGAATGAATGTTGGACTTTGTCCAAAACTTTTTCTGCATCAGTTGAAATGATCATTTGGTTTTTAGTTTTCACTCTATTAATAGAGTTACTACATTTATGGATTTTCCAGTACTGAGCCATCCTTGCATCTCTGGGATGAATCGTACTTGGTCATGGTGTATGATCTTTTGATGATTTGCTGTACTCTATTTGTTTGGATTTTATCGAGAATTTTTGCATGTATGTTCATGAGGGAGATTGCCCTGTAGTTCTCTTTTTTACTTGCATCTATTCATGGTTTTGTTATCAGCATAATACTTGCAACCTGGAGTGATTTTTGGAGTATTGCTTTATTTTAAATTTTATTGAAGAGTTTAAGGAGTATAAGGACTACATCTTCTGTAAATTTCTTGCAGAATTCAGCTGTGAGTGCACCCGGATCTGGACTTTACTTTGATTGTAGAGTTTTGCATTACATCTCATATTTCATTGTCTGTTATTGGGCTCTTGAGAGTGGCTGTATCTTCTTGATTCAGTTTTAGTAATTTGCACCTTTCTAAGAATCTGTCCATTTCATCTGTGTCTTCTATTCTGTGAGAGTGAAGATTCTCAAAGTAGCTGTTGATAATCTTTTGAATTTCCACTGGGTCTGTGGTAATTACACCCTTTTCATTCATGATTGCTTGTATTTGAATTTTTTCTTTCCTCTTTTTAATGAGCATAGCTAGAGGCTTATCAATTTTATTTAATCTTTCAAAGAACCAGCTTTTCGTTTCGCTAATTCTTTGAACTGTGTTTTTCATCTCAATTGAATTAATTTCTACTCTAATGTTTATGATTTCATTCCTTCTTTGGGCTCTGGATTTCGTTTGGTCTTCCTTTTCTAGTTGCTGGAGGTGCAGCTTTACTGTGTTTATTTGATCCTGTTCTGTTTTCCTAATGTGTGAGTTCACAGCTATGAATTTCGCTCTGAGAACTTCTTTCATCGTATTCCATAAATTCCATCAAATTGTGCTTGTATTGTCATTGAATTGTAGATATTGTAGATATTGTTGAATTTCTTGTTTAATTTCACCTGTGACCCATTGGTTTCTGAGTAGGGTGTTGCTTACTTTCCATGTATTTAGGTTTTTTTCTGGTTTCTTTGGTTATTTATTTCCAGTTTCATTTTCCTGTGCTCAGATAATATGCATGGAGTAAATTCTGTTTTCTTGCTTAAACTTAAGCATAACCTATGGAGCAGTATGTGGCTTATTTTAGATAATGACCAATGTGCAACTGAGAAAAATGTGTATTCAACTGTGTTTGAGTGGTACACTCTGTATATGTCCACCATGTCCATTTGTTTCAAGCTCTGGTTCAGTTCTGCTATTTCTTTACTACTTTTATGTCAGGTTGACCTATCTTTTTTGGATAAGGGGGTTTTAAGGTCTCTTGTTAAGATTGTGGTAGTGGATATTAGATTTTTCAGGACTATTAAGATTTGCTTTATATAGTTGGGTGCTCCCGTGTTTGGTGTATACATATGTAAGAGTGTTAACACTTCGTCTCGTATTTTTCCCCTCACAAGTATATAGTGTCTTTTTTTATTTTGCTTTATCATTCTTGGTTTGAAGTTAAGATTGTCTGAGAACAAGATTGCTACATCTGCTTTTTTTCTGAGGTGCTGGGGCATTTAGTATTGTTTTCCATCCATTGACTTTCAGCCTATGAATGTCTTTATGAGTTATATGTGTTTCTTGTATATATGCTATATGCTATATATAGCATTTTTAGATTTTTTTTCCTAATCCACTGTGCTAGTCTATTTTTCTTAATTGGTAAATTGACTCCATTTACATAGATAGTTATAATTGAGATGTACTGACTTACGATTGACGTGTTATTTACTGTTTTTGTTTACTGTTTTTTTCTCCTGTGCTGAATTGTTTGTCCTATTCAGTTGGTAGCTTATGATATCATTCGTGGAGTTCTGATCATTTTGGTCCCTCTCTAGAACATCTTTCAGGAGCCTGTGTCGGGTTGCCTTTGTCATCATGAAGTTCTTTAGTTGTTTGTCATGGTAGTATTTCACTTCTCCATCAAACTTGATAGAGAGATTTCCAGGGTGCAGTAATCTGGGCTTTAATTTCTTTTCATAGATGACTTGAAGTACTCTCCTCCCTGCTCTTCTTGCCTTTATGGTTTGTGAAGAGAATTTTGCCATAATTCTGCTGGATATTCCTTTGAATGTGATCTGCTTCTTTTCTTCAGTGGCTTTCAGTGTATTATTCATGGGCTGGACTTCTGGGACCTTGAATAATATGTGTTTTGTTGTGTTTTCAATTTGGTTGAGGTTACTTGGCATCCGTACACTTCAGTTAGCTGAATGTCAGATTGTTTCCTCATATTTGAGAAGTTTTCTGCTATTACTTCTGAATATATTTTTTTAGTGTCATTTGTATTGACGCCTTGTTTCTCATTGATACCTATTATGCTTACATGGTTCATCTTTGCATCGTCTTGCAAGTGATGAATCATTTTTTCCTGCATCCTAGTTGTTTTCAATAGATCTTTTCTTACCTTTTCAGTAGCTGCACCAGCATCTTCTAGATTTGAATCTCTGTCTTCACTTTTATTGAAATGATTTTGCATTCTTGTGATAGAGATTTTGTGTTCCTCTCTATCTCTTTGACTTTGCTTCATGTGCTCTAGTTCTTTCCTGTATTGCTCATTCAAGGAATCCGTCATTTTTCTAATCTCTTCTATTTTCTTTATCAATGTCCTCTTTAGAAGCAATTATTAATTCTTTTACTGCAGTTTTGTTCAGCTTGAGTTTCCTCCCTATGTTTCTGTATTTGATTTTTTACTTCATATGCTATGAGTTCAGTGAATTCCTTTTTTTATTTCAGAAAAGATTTCTGGTCCACGTTCCTCTAAACCTTTCTTCTGTTTCTTATTTACTTTCTACTCTATTAATTCATACAGTTCATCTGAGGCAGTGTCCACTGCACTTTTTCTGGGTGGGCACTTGGTTTCCTCCATGTTTCTGCATTTCATTCTTACTGCAGATGCTACTGATTCAGGAATTTCTCTTTTCATTTCCAATCTGAGTTTTTCTATACCTTTCTGCAGTTTTTTTTTTTATTTCAGAAGCAGTTGATTCATTGATTTCAGTTTGTGATTCCCAATTTGTTCTGTTAGTGTCCTCTCTACTTGTTATGGATGGGCTTGTGGTCTGAGATGGACTTTTGCTCCTTCTCATTGTCATTTTGTAGAGCACTGTCTTCTGACCTTTGTTGTAGAGCTTTGGTACATTTATAACCTTAGCAGCTGCTAAAATTCAGGTGCAGATATACAAAGTTTGAATTTATACAGCTGTGCCTAGGTTTTGTCTGGCTGCTTTGCTCAGCTCCTCCTGCTGTCACCCTTTGATTTGAACCTGTTGTGCCCCTCTGTCAAGATTTTCTTCTTGTGGATGAGCTGGGTTGTTCTGACCCTACTCTCTCTGCGGGGACTGCAGCTACAGAATTTCACCCCAGATCTTTATGCCAGGCCTAAGTTGAGTCTGAAGGGGACAAGGTGGAGTAGGAGGTAACCAAGCTTTCCCACACACTCAGTGGGCCTTTTCTAGGGCTGAATTTGGGCATCCTGTGAACGCAGCAGAAGTTCTCACTCAGTGGGTGGGATTGGATGGGACTGTGGAGTGGTGGCAAGGGTCCCAAATGGATGGAAGAAGGTGTCACCCACGCTGCACCTGGGTTGGACCAGACTGGTTCTGTTGGTTCAGTGTAGCCAAAAGCTCTCCTACACACTCACCCATCCTTGGTTAGAGCTGGATCTAAGAGTCCCAAGAATGTGGCAGAAGTTTTCTCTCACCGGGAAGGAATTGGGGGGACTGTGGAGTGGTGGGTGGAGGTACCAAGGGTGTGGAAGAGGGTCTCCCCCACGCTGCACCTGTGCTTGGATTGGACTGGTCCCTCAGGGGCAAGTTAACTGGAAGCTCTTCCACACTCATCTGGCCTAGGCTAGGGCTGGATCTGGGGGTCCCAAGCACGTTGCAGAAGTTCTCACTCGGCGGGGTGAGGGGAGGTTCCTAACGGTTTGGAAGAGGGTCTCATCCACGGTGCGCCTGGGCTTGGACAGGACCTCTCTCACTGGTGAAGTGTAGCTGAATGCTCTCCCACACACTCATAGGGTCTGGGATAAGACTGGATCTTGGGGTGCTGGGAGTGTGGAAGATGTTCTCACACACTGAATGGGAGTGGGGGGACTTCGAAGGGGTAAGGGGCCTCCTAAGGCACCAGAAGAGTGTCTCATCTACACTGCACTTAGGCTTCGACCAGACCTGTCCTGCCGGTGCAGGGTAGGCAGAAGCCACAACTTGAAATGTCTTGAGCTTGTCATTCTTTATCTGAAATTGCTATTTTATTGCATTAAATATCCATTTTTTATTCATTAACAAAGCATCATATTACTGTGATATGTTGGTTTTTATATTGTTTTTTATTGAGGTTTGTGGATGTTTACAATTTAAAGACTTTGTTGTTAATATAGGGAATCTTCTCAGTTGCTTTTAATACCGTAATTTTGAGGTTGTTGGGTTGAAGATGTTCTTCTTTATTATTGGTGGGACTTTTAATTGGCACAACCATTATGGAAATCACTATGAAGACTCCTAAGAAATGCAACAAGTAGAAACTCCATTTGACCTATCTGTTTCCTTTCTAGGTATACACCCAAAAGGGTTAAAGATATCATACCAAAGTGATGTTTGAATACCTGTATTTATAGCAGCACATCTTATAATAGCTAAATCTACATTTTCTTCAACAGGTGAATGTATAGAAAATGTATTTATACATTTAGAGTATACTCACACATAAAGAATAACTTGAATCATTTAGCAGACAATGGATGCACCTCAGACCATAATATTAAGTGAAGTAACTCAGACACAAATTTAAATATCCCATGGTTTCTTTTGTATGAAAATATATAAAGCATATAACTGGTGAAAAGAGAAAAATGTTATTAAAATCCCATAAAGGTATGTACTTAAATGTGTACATTCACTTTATACGATCATCTTGTACGTTTTTGCATTCTTTTGCTTATTAGCCTGGTTTTCCATCTGCATAAGGTCTCTATCTTCACAAGTCTTTTAGGTAAGTAAATGAGTTTGATGCTGGAAAAATAAAAGAAAGGTGGAAGAAGGGGGAAAAATAAGGGAGTTTAAATGTGTTATATACATGCACTAATTCCTTACTGAGAAAGCAATCATTATGTATTGCAAATGTGTGCTAATAAACATCAATAGAGAGAGAAAGAGAGAGAGAGAGAGAGAGAGAGAGAGAGAGAGAGAGAGAGAGAGATCAGTTAGAGAAAGAATAGGAAGTGGTGTGGTATGCTCTCATTTATGCATGAGTCAGTGGCCTATCATATAACTGTCATTTAGTGTCTCATAGTGCTTACTAATTGATAATTGCCTTAGAGATAATTAAGGAATTTTTCCAGCTCAGTTGCTTCTGTCTGATCCACTTGAAATAGCCAAGTGAATTTCAACACCTTCTTTTTGTGGTACATGATATTATAACATCACTCATTTAATATCTCAGTAGCATTGATTGTTTTTATCAGGATATTTAAAAGGTATTGCTTTCCAAAAATTTGAGGAAAAATTACTGAGAACATATTATTCTATCACTGTTCAGCATAGAAAGATTAAATGTGAACCTTCTGTATAAAGATGTGTGAGATGCATTAAATATATGCGTAAGTTGAAGCTCATACTTGTGTCTCAGAGATCATAGAAACCTGCTTATCATAATTTTTTCCTTGTTTTCAATTCTAGAAGTCTATTCCCAGGTCTGACATTAATAAGGATCTTAATAATCTCAACAAAGTTGATTTAGGCTCCATAAAACACATTGTTATCTTGGACTAAGTGGCATCCTGCTAGCCTCTTTGATTTGCACTGTCTTAGTGGACACATGTTTTTTTAAAAAAAATGTATGTTGCAAGACTTAAAAGTTGGCGTGCCCCATAATTGAGTATTTAGGCCTCATTTTCAGTTTGTCAGTAGTTCTTAAATCTGGGTGCATATTAATTTGACTTGAGAAGATTTAAAAATTTACCAGTACTGGTGGAACCTCTCCAGAACAAAACCCAGGCACACCGCATGAGTGACACCCTCTCCCATGCCCTTGGGACCGCTCCACCCTTCTGCAGGCCCCGCCCCAACCCTGCCTAGTGAGTGAGAACTTCTGCGAAGCTCTCAGGACCCCAGATCCAGCTCAGTTCAGACCTGTCCAGAGTGTGGGAAAGCTTCTGGCTTTCCTACACCAGCAAAACTTCTCTGGACCAAAACACAGGCACATCCAGTGAGTGAGACACTCTGTTGCTCCTTTGGGACCCCTCTACCCCTCAGGAGCCCCTGACCTCAAGCCCTCCAAGTGAACAAAAACATCTGAAAAGTTCTGGGGACACCCAGATCCATCCCAAGTCCAGGTTTGGCTAGTGTGCAGGAGAACTTCTGTGCTCCCTTGTGCCCCCTGGGCCATGGGCACAACAGAGAAACACCACAGTTTCACTGTTGTGCCAGAGGGGCAAAACAGGTTCACTTCAAAGGGCTACAACAGGAAGGAGCTGAACACAAAAGCTAGACCGAAGCCAGGCATAATTGGATAAACTCAAACTTAATAGACCTGCACCCAAATTTCAGTAGTTGCTAAGGTTATAACTGCACCAAAGCTCTACAACAAAGGTCAGAGGTCAGTGTTATATGAAATGGTGAAGACAAAGAGCAAAATGCAATCTCAGGTCTCAAGCCCACCCAGAACAAGTGCAGAAGACACTAGCTCAGCTGAAATGTATGAATTAATAGGGCTGGAAGTAAAGAAACAAAAGCAGAAAGGTACAGAGGAACTCAGAGTAGAATCAATTTCTTTCATTTTTCTTTTTTTTTTGTGGAACGGGGGATTGAACTCAGACCCTTGCGTTTGCCAGGCAAGCACTTACTGTACGGAGCCAACTCCCTGGCAACAAAATGTGTATTCCACTGTTGTTGTTTTTTTTTTTTTTATGGAACAGGGGATTGAACTCTTCACTTGTGCTTGCCACGGAAGTGCTTATTCCACTGAGCCATCTCCCTGGCCTTAATTTCTGAAACAAAAAAGGAAATCTCTGAATTCATAGCATTTGAAATCAAGAATCAAATGCAGAAACATATGGAGGAAAACCAGTGCCCACTCAGAACAACTGCAGAGGACAGTAGCTCAGCAGAAAAGTATGATTTAATAGCATCAGAAGTAAAGAAACAACAACAAAAGGTATAGAGAAACACAGAGTAGAATTAATTTCTGAAATAAAAATGAAATCTCTGAATACATAACATCTAAAGTAAAGAATCAATGATAGAAACATATAGAGGAAACCCGATGTGAAAAAAAAAAACACTGCAGTAAAGGAATTGATGATTTCTTCTAAAGAATATATTGATTAAAAATATAGGGGGCTGGGGAGATGGCTCAGTGGATAAGTGCTTCCCTGGCAAGGACAAGGGCCTGAGTTCAATCCCCGGTTCCGAAAAAAAAAAAAAGAAGAAGAAGAAGAAGAGATTAGAAAAATGACGAAATCCTTGAATGAGCAAAACAGGAAAGAAATAGATTGCATGAATCAGAGTCAAAGAGATATAGAGAAGTGTAAACTCTCAACCATAAATCTGCAAAACCGTTTGAGTGAAAGTGAAGACAGAGTTTCAGATCTTGAAGACACTGGTACAGGTAGCAAGAAGGTAAGAAAAGATATCTTAAAAACAACTAGAATGTAGGAAAAAATAATCCTGGAAGCCAATGCAAAGATGAATAATGTGAGATTAATTGCCATCAATGAGAGAGAAGGAGTCAATACAAATGATATAAAAAGAATATGGGCAGAAGAATTAGTAGAAAACTTTCCAAATATGAGGAAACAATCTGATATTCATGAAACTGAAGCTTACAGAATGCCAAATAACATCAACCTAATTAAAAACACACCAAGGGCCTGGGGAGAGGGCTCAGTGGAATAAGTGCTTCCTGGTCAAGTGTTAGGGTTTGAGTTGAAATAATGGGCGGGCAAAAAGAAAAAAAAAAAGAAAAACAGAAAGAAAGAAAATGAGATACAAAGGAAGGACCATCTTGTATCTGTATGCAGAATAGTTAGGATAGATATACAGCTACTTTCTCTTAATTTAATGAGAAGAAAGTTTAGTACTAATACAGTTTGTACAGGATATACTGTCTGCATCTTATACTATGGATAAACACTAAGAAGATAATGTACAATGAATTAATTATTGAAACTGTCCTATTAATCAGTTTTGAAACTGTCTCATTGCTATTTGCTTCTCAATAAAATAAAATCACACTGAGACATATATTATTCAAGATACCAGAAATCCGGCACAAGAATAACACACTGGAAGCCACTAGAGAAAAAAAGCAGATCACATTCAAAGGAAAACCCATCAGAATTACGGCTGAATTCTCTTCACAAAACATGAAGGCAAGAAGAGCATGGAGCAAAGAGCTTCAAGTTGTCTATGAAAACAAATTCCCGCCCAGACTACTATACCTTGCAAAATTCTATTTCAAGTTTGATGGAGAAGTGAAATACTTCCATGACAAAGAACAACTAAAGAAGTTGATGATGACAAAGGCAACCCTACACAGACTACTAAAAGATGTTCTAGAAAGGGACCAAAATGATGACAACTCCACGAACAAGAACAGAAGGAACCCACTAAATGTGGTAAACAATTAAATACAGGACAAAAAGGAGGACACAACAACAAGTAAATAACTTGTCAATCATAAGTCAACGCATCTCAATTATACCCATTAATATAAATGGACTCAATTCACCAGTTAAGAGAAATAGCCTAGCACAGTAGTTTAGGAAGCAAAATCCAGCAATATTCTATATAGAGAAAACATATTTAACCCATAAAGACATTTGTCAGATGCAAGTCAAAGGACAGAAAACAATACTACATGCCACAGCATCTCAGAAAAAAGTAGGGGTAGAAATCCTGTTCTCAGACACTCTCAACTTTAAACCAAGAATGATGAAAAGAAATAAAGAAGGCCACTATATACTACTTAGGGGAGAAATCCAACAGGAAGAGGTAACACTCATAAATATCTATGCACCAAAAATGGGAGTACCCAAGTGTACAAGAAAAATCTTAACGGCCATGAAAAATCTAATATTCAGTAACACAATCTTAACAGGAGACCTTAACAAACCCTTATACCAAAAAGATAGGTCAGCCAGACAAAAAACTAGCAACAAATTAGCAGAACTGAAGCTGAGCTTGGAACAAATGCACTTGGTGGACTTATACAGATGATTCCACCAAACCACAGCTGAATGCACATTTTTTTCAGCTGCATATGTGTCATTTTCTAAAATAGACCACAAACTAGTCCATAGGTTATGCTTAAGTATATGCAAGAAAATAGAAATTATTCCATGCATACTATCTGACCACAGTGCAATGAAACTGGAAATAAATGAGAAAAAAACCCCAGAAAAACCACTAAAAACATGGCAATTAAACAACACCCTACACAGCAATCAATGGGTCACAGAGGAAATTAAAGAAGAAATTCAACAATATCTAAAATTCAATGAAAATTCGAGCCAGGGAGATGGTTCAGTAGGATAAGCACTTCCCTGGCAAGCGCACGGGCCTGAGTTCAATCCCAAGTTCTGCAAAAAA
>NW_004524819.1:228173-231979 GCF_000260255.1 Octodon degus | reverse complement strand
CAGAATGTATTGGAATTTATGGGATGCGATGAAAACCGTTATCAGAGGGAAATTCGTAGCTGTGAACTCACACTTAGGAAAACAGAACGGGAACAAACCAACGCCTTAATGCTGCACCTTTAAAAACTAGAAAAAGAAAAGCAAACCAAACCCAGAGCCCAAAGACTGGAAGAAATAATAAAGATTAGAACAGAAATCAATTCCATTGAGATGAAGAAAACAGTTCAAATAATTAACGAATTGAAAAGCTATTTATCTAAATGAGTAATTAAAATTAATAAGCCTTAGATATCCTCATTGGAAAGAGGAAAGAAAAAATTCAGATAAAAGTAATAAGGAATGAAAAGAATATAATCACCTCACACCCTGTGGAAATTCAGAAGATAATGAATACCTACTTTAAGAATCTTTACTCTCACAAAATAGAAGACACAGAAGAAATGAGCAGATTCCTAGAAAGGTACAAACTAAGAAAACTGAATAATGAAGATATAACAACTCTCTATTACCCAATAACAGCCAATAAAAATGGAATGTAGTAAAAAGCCTTCCGACAAAGAAAAGACGAGGTCCTGATGGATTCCCAGATGAATGCTACTAGGAATTTAAAGAAGATATAATCCCAACAATGCAGTATTACTCAGATATAAAGAATGATAAACTTGAAACATTTATATATAAGTGGATGACACTTGAAAATATACTCACAAGTGAAAAGAACCAGACACATATGTGTAAATATTGTATAGTCTCCTGAATACAAGGACTCAAAAGAAAAAAAAACACAAATAGGTATAAAACAATTAAAAGGAAAGCAAGAACTTGAGGATTGTATAATGAGGAGACAGCAAGGAGAAAACCTGGGAAATATGAGAGGGGCAAAATCCATACATTCATACACACAGGATGGGAAAGGCAATGATCCTGAGAAACATTAGCAGATTTTTGAAACTAGTAGTCAACTGATAGGATCCTCACCATGACTATACATGCTGATACCTGTGAACCTAGCAGCTGCACTGAAGATAGCAATGTGTAATAGAAGGGTCACGATTAAAATGGCTGACATTTTGGTTTTCTAAATATATGCTTCTTGTCATGACATGCCAATTATTACCATATTGTCTCTCAAGTAAATATTTGTTTGTTTCTTGGTATTTGTAAAGAGAAAAAAAAAGACACGAGGAAAAAAATCACAGGTTTCTCCTGCTACAATGCTGTATATGGTTAGATTTCTAAATTTCTGTGTAAATACTAGGGACCCAAACTTTAAAGACCCAATCCAGAAATGGGCATCTGAGATGAACACACACACTTCTCAGAGGAAGAAATTAAAGAAGCGAATAAATATATGAAAAAATACTCCATACCACTAGCTCTCCGTGAAATGCAAATTAAAACAACACTGAGATATCATCTCATCCAAGAAAGAATGGTTATCATAAAGAAATCAATCAAAAAAATGTAGGAGAGGCTGTGGGGAAAAAGGAATCCTCCACTGCTGATGGGAATGTAGACTGGTGCAATCATTATGTAAATCGGTGTGGAGACCCCTTAGAAAACTTGGACTAGAAATCCCATTTAAACCAGCTATTCCTCTACATCAAATTTTCCCAGAGGAACTGAAAATATCATATCATAGTGATATATGTGTGTCTATGTTTATAGCAGCACAATTTGTGATAGCCAAATCTTGGAAACAACAAAGATGCCCATCACCTGAGGAATGGATGAAAAAAATGTCATATTTTTATACAATGGCATATTTCTCAGATATGAAGAACGATAAACTTGAAACCTTTATATGTAAGTGGATGCCACTTGAACATATACTCATAAGTGAAATAAACCAGACACACATGTGTAATTATTGTATAGTTTCCCTAGAATAAAAACTCAAAAGAAGAAATACAAATAGAAAGGTATAATACAACAAAAAGGAAAGCAAAACTAGAGGACTTAATAATTAAGAGAGGGAAAGAAGAAGTAGGAAACATGACAGTGGCAAGTCATATAGTTATACATAGAAGATGGATAAGGCCATGATCTTGAAAATCTTTAGAAGATTTTTGAAACTAGCAGTTAATGGGAACGATTTTCACCCTGAATAACTATATAAACAGACACCTGTGAACTAAGCAACGGCACTGAAGATGGCAATTTGTAATAGTAAATTCATACTTGGAGTGTCTGTCATTCTGGTCTTCTGAATACGGGCTGCTTGTTATGACATGACAGTTGCTCCTGTGCTGTCATTCAGGTAGATAATTGTTCAAAAAGAAGGGGATGGCGAATGAAGGCAGCAGACAGGAAAATGAATGTTGCAGGACTGTCCTGATATAATGTTGTATATGGTTAGATTTCTGGACTTAGGTGTAAACATAAGAATTATAAAATTCTTTGTGCCTATTTTAAAAATACATTTTTAATTTTTAAATGTTTTTTCATCATATTCTGTAGGGATTTAAAGTTCAACATATCAATACTTGATGAAAAATACCTGTTCCATGTTATGCCTAAGATGTTTGATATTCAGAAGGACAGTGAGGTTAAGCTTAACAGACTATGTGGTATGTTAATAACAGTAAGCTTCAGTTCTGGATGGTTAACAACCTAAGTTTGCAGACCAAAATTAGAGAAAAAGGAGGGTGAAAAGGAAAGCCAACATTTTGGCCCTAGCCTTCCAAGGTCAATTAAGACTCA
This sequence comes from Octodon degus, assembly GCF_000260255.1. Classification (NCBI taxonomy): domain Eukaryota; kingdom Metazoa; phylum Chordata; class Mammalia; order Rodentia; family Octodontidae; genus Octodon; species Octodon degus. The sequence continues at coordinate 229,276 of NW_004524819.1, read as the reverse complement.
GGACATATTGGAACTTGTATTTTAGCGTCATGTAACTCAGTATTGTCCCAAATTTTCTGATCAGGGAGATTATGGGGCCAAAGAGCAAAGTGATCGATGATGTAGAGTATGCCTAAGGAGAGTCACATGGAGAGAAAATATTCTCTCAGATTTTCACAGAGATCACATTGGTCAAGCAATGGCTGTGACACATCCACATGGCTGACACTGAAAAAGGATCTACAATCTGAGGTACAGGATCTCAGCATAAATCCTGAGGGGTTTTCACTGACCTTATCAGATTAAAAAGCTACAACTCTTGTTGCATAGGTCTTGCTTTATCTTGGTCTTAGCAATCCAGCAGAAAAGTATAAAAACGAAGTACAAAAGTACAGCCATGTTGTTTTGTTGAGCTGTAGGGCCCTCAGGTCAAAATTTCTGACACTTCCAGTCAAGCAGAAGACCGAATACTTTTATAGATTACTGGACTCTTTTAGAATATTTTGCTGAGTTAACACACCTATAATATTCAAATGATGGAACTAAACAAAAAAGGGGGATATATAAATGAACATACATTTTGTATCTGTGTATTGAAAGTGGTTGGGATAGATATATAGTTACATTCTCTTAATGAATAGAGGGATTTGTTCTAATGGTGTTTGTAAATAGGATATCATGTCTGCATCTTGCACAGCAAATAACCACTAAGAAGACTGTATGCAATGTGTTAATTATTGAAACAGTCCTACCAAGTTGATTTGAAACTGTCTCATTGCTATTTGTCTTTCAATAAAATTATGGAAAAAATAATATTCAAATGGCAGAACTAAACAAAAAGGGGATACAAATGAATGTCCATTTTGTGTCTGTTTATTCAAAATGGTTAGGATATATACATATACAGTTACATTCTCTTAATGAATAGATGGATGTGTTGTAATAGTGTTTGTAAATAAGATATCATGTCTGCATCTTGTACAGCAAATAATCAGTGGGAAGATAGTATGCAATGTGTTAATTATTGAAACTGTCCTACCAATTTGGTTTGAAACTGTATCATTGCTATTTGTTTCTCAATAAAATTATAGAAAAAAAATAAAAAAATTCTCTTTAAAAATGTT
>NW_004524819.1:224781-228073 GCF_000260255.1 Octodon degus | reverse complement strand
AGAAAAAGAAATCAAATTTAAATTCTCTTTAAAAATGTTTAGTTGTTTATCCATATTCTTTAAATATTTTTTCTTTTTTTATTTTTTTCTTCATATTCTGTAGGGAATTAAATTTATTATATCGATCTTTGTTGGAAAATACTTGTTCCATATTATGCCTAAAATGTTTCATATTAGGACAGATAGTGAGTTCAAACCCAACTCCATAAGTTGTATGGTAGTAATAATCTTCTCTTTTGGAGGGTTAACAACCTGCGTTTTCATATCAAAAATTAGAGAAATAGAAGGGCTGTAAGGACACCAACATTTTCATCCTATCCTTTCAAGGTCAGTAAAGACTCAGGGTATAATTGTACCTATGCTCTATCATCATGTCACTCAGTTGTGTCCCAAATTTTCTGATCAAGGAGATTATAGGACCACAGAACAACATGATCAATGATATAGAATGTGCTTAAGGAAAGGATCCTTGAGAGCAGATATTTTCTCAGGCTTCCACAGAGAGAAAATTGGTCAAGCAATGTTCATGACTCATACACATGGCTGACACTGTCAATGGATCTGGAAACTACACTACAGGGTTACAGAATAAATCCTGAGGGTACTTGACTGACCTTATCACATACGAAGGTTGCATTTCTTCTTATATAGGTCTTGCTTTGTCTTGGTCTTAACCATTCAGCAGAAAAGTATAAAAACGAGGCACATAAAGTAAAGCCATATTAATATGCTGAGCTGTGAAAGACTCATGTCAACAACTTCTGTGGATAACCCACTGCTATTGTCGACTGCTGGACTGTGTTGGTTTGTTTTGTTGAATTCACGCACCTATATTATTTAGATGCCAATGCAATACCCATCTCTGACATTACTAAACAATAAAAAATGGAACACAATTTAAGGACCATTTTAAATCTGTATGTACAGAATAGTTAGGATAGATATCCAGCTATTTTCGCTTAATTCAATGAGAAGAAAGATTTGACTAATAGTGTTTGAACAAGATATCCTGTCGGTTTTGAAACCATTTGATTGCTATTTGTTTCTCGATAAAATAATATACAATAAAATAAATAAAAATTTACCAGTACTGTAGTTCTCATGCTGGGATTTTGATACAATTGGACTGGAGGTGGGAGCGTATTATTATTTATTTTATAAAATACTCAGAGAATTGATTGTGCAGCATGGCTGAAAAACCACAGATTTGAGTGATCTCAATTCAGTTCCATCATCAAAAATGTCACCAAAAACTCTTGTGTCTGTAGTGGACATCTCCATCCCTGAGTTATCCTTTAAACTCCAGACTTAGAATTAAAGACATACTTTGTTGCTGTTATCAGTTTTTTTAACAGTACAAAACACTGTATATAAGGTTGGGTGTGTTTTTCTTTAATGGGGAAAGGAGTATTACATTTTCCCTTACAGTTTTGGAGAGTTACAGAGTGACAGTACATGATTGAATGAACCCATCATTTCAGCCTCTGGTGAACCCTGCCATTCTTTATCTATATCACATCATGGTGATGTGTTGAAAGGAGTTCAAGTGTATTCGTGTGTGTGTGTGTGTGTGTGTGTGTGTGTGTGTGTGTGTGAAAGAGAGAGAGAGAGAGAATGAGAGAGAGAATGATAGAGGGCCATCTTCTTTTATAAGTACTCAGTCTTTTCAAAACTAACTATGTGTGCACAAAAATATAATGATGAATTCCAGATATAGTACTTTTAAAATCCCTGTGTTAGTCCTTAAAAGACAGACTTATCATCTCCTATCTGAAAATGAAGGTGGAGAGAGTAGAGGTGACAAGGCATTTATTAGATAGATAAAATATAAATAAGGATGGAAATAGTAGTATTTCTTCATGAATGCTTCTGTTTTCAAATAATTTGGTTCATGAGCAGACACATTGGACAATGTTTTACTTCCATTTTCAAACTCTGTGTCAGGTGAGGAATACAAATGCAGCCATGTTCCTCAGAGTCTGGAAGGAATTAATTTTGTGAACAAGGTATAACTGTAACTCTAAAAATTAGGTGTTGAATGATGTGAGAGAGGTGTTGTTGGATAACAGATGAAATTTTTATAGCCAATTTTGTGTGATGCTCCTTCCTCTTAACTTATTATCTCATAATAAGTTGTATAGATATATTTAAGTTTATAAAGATACATAAATGAAAGCACACTAATATTTAGATCATGTCACTGTTGGAATTAATAAAATGTTTTATGATTGAGTAATAATAAAAATAAATTATTCTCAGTATTTCTTGGAAGAAACATTTTCTGAATAGGATAAATAATTTTTCTATAATCATATCAATGATAATCTCAATGAATCTTCAATCTGCAATATATCTGTGAAATATCTGCTCATAAAAGTTAAGGCTGCTTCTATTATTCAATGAAAATAAAGCTTTGTAATAATATTGTTCAGACAAGATGTCATGTCTGCATCTTTTCCTTTGAATAGCTACTATGAAGACTACAATATGCAATGAATTAATTATTGTAACTGTCCTACTAACCTGTTTTGAAACTGTTTTTTTCTTTTTCTGTATTTTAGGGAAGGGTCTACAGGGTGGTCAGGGTCTCAGTACTAGATTGGACTCATAGTGATTCACATGTTTACAACCTTCCAAGGGCTGGAATTACAGGCACGTGCCACCGTGCCCAGTCTCAAATGCCATCTCAGCGTGCCCCTGTGGCGGGGCCGGTTGGCAGGTCTGGGGATGCAACACTTAGCCCCTGTGCCTGCCTAAGCAGGTGCTTTAATCTGCTGAGCTATTTGGCCAGCCTTCAAAACTGTTTCACTGCTATTTTTTCTCATTAAAATGAATAAATAATTTAAAAATTAAGGCTCTCTCTTTATTGCAAAGGAATACCATCATAGTACTTTAACTGTATATGTTTGTACAGAGTTTTATAATTGTTTTTCCTAAATGAGTTGATTTCTATAAAGTTTATTTTTTCCACAGTTTTATGGATAAACAGATAGCAATGAGACAGTTTCAAATCAAATCGGAAGTATAATTTCAACAGATAATACACTGCATATATTCTTTTTAGTGGTTAATTGCTGTACAAGATGCGGACTTGTGACCTATTTACAAACACCATTTGAACAAATCATTCAATTCATTAAGAGAATGCAACTATATATTTATCCTAACCACTTTGAATACACAGATACAAAATGGACATTCATTGGTATACCCCATTTTTTCTAAGTTCCGTTATTGAATATTATAGGTGTGTAAACTCAGCAAAATATTCTAAAAGAGTCCAGTAGCCCAT
>NW_004524819.1:215150-220188 GCF_000260255.1 Octodon degus | reverse complement strand
TGCCAGTCTATTTCTCTTAATTGGTGAATTGAGTCCATTTACATTGATGGTTAGAATTGAGATGTATTGACTTACGTTTGCCATGTTATTTCTCTATTATCGTTTACTCCTTTTTCTCCTGTGTTTAATTGCTTACCCTATTTACTTGGTTTCTTCCTATCTCATTCGTGGAGTTCTGATCATTTTGGTCCCTCTCTAGAACATCTTTCAGTAGCCTGTGTAAGGTTGCCTTTGTCATCGCGAAATTCTTTAGCTCTTCTTTGTCATGGAAGCATTTCACTTCTCCATCAAACATGAAAGAGAGTTTTGCAGGGTATAGTAGTCTGGGCTGGAATTTGTTTTCATAGAGCACCTGAAGTACACTGCTTCGTGCTCTTCTTGCCTGCATGGTCTGTGAAGAGAAGTCTGCAGTAATTCTGATGGGTTTTCCTTTGAATGTGATCTGCTTCTTTTCTCTAGCGTCTTTCATTAGATTATTCTTGTGCTGAATTTCTGGGATCTTGACTATTATATGTCTCGGTGTGTTTTTCATTGGGTTGAGGTTCTTTGGCGTTCTGTATGCTTCAGTTACCTGAATGTCAGATTGTTTCCTCATATTTGGGAAGTTTTCTTCTATTAATTCTGCCCATATTCTTTTAATGTCTTTTGTGTTGACTCATTCTTTCTCATTGATGCCTATTAATCTCACATTGTTTATCTTTCCATCATCTTGCAGGTGATGGATTATTCTTTCCTTCATCCTTGTTGTTTTTAAGAGATCCTTTCTTATCTTTTCTCTAGCTACACCAGCATCTTCAAGATCTGAAACTCTGTCTTCACATTCACTTAAACGGTTTTGCAAGCTTGTGATTGAGAGTTTCATTTCCTCTATATCTCTTTGACTCTGCTTCATGTGATCTATTTCTTTCCTGTATTGCTCATTCAGGGAATCCGTCATTTTTCTAATCTCCTGTATTTTTTTTTTTTATGAATTTCTTCTTTAGAAGCAGTTAGAAATTCTTTTACTGCAATGTTTTTTTTCAGATTGGGTTTCCTGCCTATGTTTCTGTAGTTGCTTCTTTACTTCATCTGCTATGAGTTCTTAGAGTTCTTTTTTTATTTCAGAAAAGAATTGCGCTCTGATTTCCTCTCTATCTTTCTGCTGTTGCTTATTATCTATCGACGCTATCAATTCATGCATTTGAGTCGAGGTAGTATCCTCTGCACTTGTTCTGGGTGGGCACTGGGTTTCTTCCATATGTTTCTGCTTTTGCTTCTTTAGTGCAGATGTTATTAATTCATGGATTTCTTTTTTCGTTTCTACTCTGAGACCTTCTACATCTTTCTGCAGCTGTTTCTGTATTTCAGAAGCCGTTGATTCATTGCATTCATTTGTGTGATTTCCAATTTTTTCTGTGTTAGTGACCTCTGCACTTGTTACAGGTGAGCTTGGGTTCTGAAGTTTCATTTTGTTCCTTCTCGTCATTTTGTGTAGCACTGTCTTCTGACCTTTGTTGTAGATCTTTGCTGTAGTTATAACCTTCACACATACTGAAGTTCAGGTGCAGCTCTACAATGTTTGGACTTCTCCAGCTGTGTCTGGCTTGGGTCTGGCTGCTGTGCTCAGGTCCTTCCTGCTGCTGCCCTTAAGGGTAAACCTGTTGTGTCCCTGTGGTGATATGTTCTGCTCCTGGACTAGCTAGTTGGATCTATCCTCTACACTCTCTGCAGGGATTGCAGCTGCAGGATTACACCTCAGGCGTGTATGCTAGGCCTGAGCTATGCCTGGAGGGGGCAGGATGAAGTAGGGGGAAGGGGAAGCTCTCTGCACACACTTATGGGACCTTTACTAGGACTGGGTCTGGGGGCTCCAGGACGGGGCAAATATTCCTACTTGACGGGCGGGGTGGGGGAGACCCTGCAGAGTGGTGGAGGGTGGCCCAAGGGGCTGGGAGAGGATCTGTCCCAAGCTGTGCCTGGGCTGGTACTGGTCCCGCCGGTGCAGGGTAGCAGGAAGCTCTTCACACACTCACCGGACCTGGGCTAGGACTCGGTCTGGGGGCTCCCGGAACTCGGCAGAAATCCTATATGGCAGGCGTTGTGGTTCAGGCACTGCAGGGTGGTGGGGGGCGGCCCGAGAGTGTGGGAGAGGGTCTGGCCCACGCTGCGCCTGGGCTGTTACTGGTCCCACCAGCGCAGGGTAGCAGGAAGCTCTCCGCACACTCACCAGTCCTGGGCTAGGACTGGGTCTGTATAAAGTTTACAAAAGTTCCTGTCACATACTAGGCAATAGTTGTATACCATCACCACTTAGTTATCATTATGATCATAATATATTTTGTTATTGTTATAAAAAGTTATGTATTTGGATAACTAAATTGTGTGAAATGGTGATCTACTATGTATGACTGATATCACTGCGAGTTTGAAAAATCTTGCATTCTTTACTAGTATTTTATATTGACTATAAAATTTTAATCTCATATTAAATATTAAGGCATTAATCAATATTATTATATTTGATATGATATGTCTATCAAATTTAATCTTATGAGAATTCCACTGTAATTCAGACTTTTATTTTTATTTTTTTTCAGAACTGGGGATTGAACTCAGGCTCTTGCTCTTGCCAGGGAAGCACTTATTCCACTGAGCCATCTCCCCTGCCCCTGTAATTCAGACTTAACTAAAAATAATATTAAATTAAGGATTTTAGCTTTCTGAAGTGAATAATTATTCATGAAATTAACACTAATTATAATGGATTCAGGTGATATTAACGTGAATTTCATCTATATTTTTATAAAATTTCCATTGCAGTTATTCATACATTATCATAATATGTATATATGTTAGAAGGCACATTGGTAAACTGTCTAAATTTTTTAATCTTATATAATTTTATTCTAATAGAAAAATTCACTTTTTCTTTATTTGCAATTGAGCATTCATTTTGTACTTACAAATGCGATTGGAACGATGCCCAGCTATAAAGAGAAAATAACAATTAATGACCTTGGAGTTATTCATTTATAAACAACTGAAAATATTTTCTAAAAGGTTTAATTAAATGAATGTGACCTTTCACGTGAAATACACGCTTTCCTTTAGGCATTAGTTGGAAATGTTCAGCTATTATATTACTTCCATATGTAAATGTTGACTCTATATTGGTAGACTTCAAATCAGAAGAGCAAAGCTACTCACTCTAATATTGTTTACTATAAGTGAAAAACACAATAAAGCTTAAATATCAATTCCACATTCACCAAATATCTTACCACACTAAATTTTCATAAATAAAATTTATTGTGATCTTAATTTTATTGTTCTTGTTCATATACTTTTTCAGAGTTCACACAAGTTATGAAAATCTCAGTTGCTAAAAATTTGCTCTAAATAGTGCTGGACTACATATGAAGGTAAAGAATAAACAGCTGAGATTAGAAGGAAAAAAGATAGAAATAAAAGGAAGTAGAAAATCATGTAATTATATGCACCAGATAGCTAAGATGATTGCACTACCAACTTCTATCAGTCTTTTTGATGGTAGAAGTTAATGTTTAAAAATTTTACTTTGATAAATTTTAGGTGCTAATACCTGTAACCTGAGCAACTGCATTTAAGACAGCAATGTGTAATGTGGCCCGAGTTGGGTACCATTTATCCTGTTTTTTTTTTTTTTTTTTTTTTCAGAACCAGGGATTGAACTCAGATCCTTGAGTTTGCCAGTCAAGCACTTATCCTACTGAGCCATCTCCCCGGCCCTTTTTTGTTGTTGTTGTTTTGTTTTGTTTTGGATTTTTTGGTGGAACCAGGGATTGAACTCAGGCCCTTGCGCTTGCCAGGGAAGAGCTTATTCCACTGAGCCATCTCCCCGGCCCCTCATCCTGTTTTTAAAAGATGTGCATCATTTACTCATGTTTTATCTACTATTTCTGTACTCTCTAAAATAAGTTAAGGAACAAAAGTAAAAATGATGGGGAAAATTAAGATTTAGTGACAAGAAGAGTTAATGTTTGATCAATCTTCCATGACTATGTCTGGTAATCTGAGAACAAATTTGGTGATAACAATATGTAACATAACAATCAGTGTTAATTTTATATTCTTGTTTTGAAATTCTGTACCATTTTTATTGCCTTATGTTGCTTTGTTATTGTCTTTGCTCCTGTTATATGTTACTATGTTTTTTCTCTTTGAGAAAAAGCATGAATGTGAAATATGAGGCCTACAAGGCAATATGCAGTGGTAGGGATGCACAAGTATGATGTTTCTTGATTGTGTCATAGTTTTGGAAAGAAAAATAAAATCCTTATTATTGTATAATGCAAATAGTTGAGTTACATTTTTTGCTAGTATCAAACCCCAAGTTCCCATCCTTTTCGTGAACAAATATTCAAATACAGCTAAATTTTTTGAACTTTAAAGACGTCATTGGGGCTGGGGAGATGGCTCAGTGGAATAAGTGCTTCCCTAGCAAGCACAAGGGCCTGAGTTCAATCCCTGGTTCTGCAAAAAAAAAAAAAAAAAAAAAAAAAAAGTCATTTATCCTTACAACATTCTTTATATTTAGCTATTTCATTATAAATGTTATGTCTTTGAAAAATACTAAGTCTAACTTTTACTGCTCTTATTTACCATAGAAAATAATAATTGCATGTTTTTTTTAAATTATAGACATGTTCATTTATGAGTAATAGAGATGTCATAAATAGTAGTCCATAATTCTTTTTACTTTCTGGTCACATTGTTCCATCTTAGTGTAGCAAAGACCAGACCATTATTTTATTGTAGGTAACAAATCGCTAGACATTTTCTTTAAGTTTAAGGATACAAAGTGCCAAGTCACATTTAAGAAATAATAAATTGATATGGTTATTCACAGTTTGAGGGGAACATCCTTATGTTATTCTTCACCTTGATTGAATAATGTGCTTTTATGTAGTCAGAGGAAAGTTTTGATACAAGCATTTATTCATCTACTAACAAATCTCTTTTGATTCAAAATTGCAAATGACAAAAGACATGATAAATATAAAACTTAAGTCCCTAGTTC
>NW_004524819.1:195668-214984 GCF_000260255.1 Octodon degus | reverse complement strand
TAGTGATCCACCTGTTTCCAACATCCAAAGAGCTGGGATTACAGGCCTGTGCCACCACGCCCAGTCTCAATTGTTGTCTCAGCATTCCCTGGGGGATCGAGCCTCTGGCCCCTGTGACTGCTTGTAGGTATTTTAATCCGTTTAGTTAGTAAACGAATAATTTTGCAGTGAATATGGAAACACAAACTGTGGCGTAATACATAAAAAGAATACAAAGTGTTATGAAATATTTCTGAAATAATGCTTGAGTTTACTGTATTAGCTGTGCCTCCTGACTCTAGGCTGCAGAATGCTTTTATTCTCCTTTAACTGCATGAGGATAAATAACACTTTAAATAAAGTTTTAGCTGCATAAAGTTCAAAAATAAATTTCTTGGCTGGTGGGATAGCTCAACAGCTTAAAGCACCTGCTTAGGCAAGCTTAGGCCAAGTGCTGGGACTGCGGTTCAGTCCCCAGCACCACATGTCACACCAGCCCTGCACCTAGGGCAGGCTGAGCCAGCCACAAAAATAAATAAATTATTAATTAACTTTATTTTAAAAATAAATAAATTTCTAATGTATTTGTCCATGGAGTAAAAAATAAAATTGTATATAATCAACAAAACACAGCATATGTATTTTCACAATTAGATGTTTTATCTTGGGGCCAGGGAGATACCTCAGTAGAATAAGTCCTTGCTTGTCAAGCGCAAATACCTGAGTTCAATCCCCTGTTCCGAGAAAAAAAAAATAGAATTTTTACCTTTGTCCTTCTCTAAGTATAACTCCATATAAGATTGACTTTTTAAAAATGATGATTTAATGGAATATTATTATTTTAGTTCGTTCTCTAGTATATAAAATTTTTATTTTACTCTTATTGTTTCTCTCCTTAATTAACAAAACATTTGGAACATCCAATAGCTAAAACAAATTTCCCTTAGTTCAAAATATTAAATTTCTAAGCAGTTATATACAATGTAGTTATTATACAAATAAACATAATAAAAATCTTATGTATCCCCTTTGAATTGCTCTGAGTGTATAGTTCTATTTATTTGCGGTTGAGCCTCCAACTAGCATTCTTTTTGGTTTTGTGACAAATGAGCTAAAGAAAAAAAAATGCCTTGAGACAGAGATAAAGAAAAGAATGATGCACTTAAAAAACTAATTTTTCAATTCCCAATTACAGATATCTCTTGTTTTTCTTGCCAGTTTCCTTCCTTGATGAACCACCATGAAAAATATCCATGCCAGTTCTTTTAAAATATATTATGGCAGCAAAGATATAAATTTTGGAATTTTTCTTCTAGACTTATGATTTAAGTTGCTCCCAGAGCAATAAAATGTACTGTCTGAAAGTCTTAAAATACAGTATAGAAATCCAAGCTTAAACTTTGAAAGAACTAAACTAAATTGAGCAACAGTTAAAGAAATAAGGCATTCAGTATTTAAAGCTGAAATGGGCTATTATTTTTTGCAAAGACTAAGTACTTTTAATGTGGAGTTAATTCCAGTAAAGGTCAGTGGGGCATAGAGAATTTTTTAAAAATGGTCCCTCATCATAAGAAATTCTATTGGAGAAGTTATACATATTTGTGAATAATTTTGCTGCAAAGGAGGTAACAAAGTGTGAATAGTAGATGACTGAATGTGCACTGTAAATGAAAAAGAACATATGAGTTCCAAATGGAAAAACTCTTATGTCATAAGATATCAAACAGTGTGTTTAATGGCAGACATTTCTAAAATCATTTTGAAAGCTGTGCAATAAAATATGGAGTTAAGCAGCAACATGTGGCTCTGTAAGTAGCTTCCCAATACTGGCTGCCAGATGACAGCCCCATACTCTTCTAAGGAAAATATGCACTTCAGCATAATAGTAACTACTGTGTCTCAGGAGTTGCATTGGAGGAATGCAAGAAACAATCTTGTGTTTAACCACTTGATATGACAAACGGCAAGATTTATATAAGCACATAAAAATGCAAATTGATGTTTTACCTGCGTCATACACTGTATTATTTTTGTGTATTTATAATATGTTACTAAATGTTGTCTTTTGAATTTTCTTGCAGAATTAGCCCAATTCAGTAAAATGTCACATAAACATTGACTTTTAAAACCTGGCCAGAAAGTTGAAAATGAGTTATTTGTGACTTGGCTACCAATAATGACTTGGACAATATAAACCAAAAATATCGCAATATATAACAGGTATTACAGAAAAAGGTATGTCAGATAGAGAAGTACAGAATGACAGCCTTGATTCAGAAGAAGGAGAAAGCATTATTGAAATATTTGATTAGTGATCATGCTACAGAATTGTAATGTACATTTAAAAGATCCAGTGTTAGTACTATATCAGAAAGTGTTATGGGATTCTTGCCAGAGGAGCAACCCATTCAAATGAATGCCAACATTGCAAATCAATGTTGGAGATTATTTGTAATGTATGATGTACTACAAGATGTTTGAAAGATACTAATAATGAAATACAGAAAGATTCTATATGCACCAATAATAATACTCAGAATTATATTTATCATGACATCTCACGATCTGAACTAAAAGCATTCATAACAAGAATATCAGACTAATCCTGAAAATCTTAAAGACTCATAGAAAAGAGACAGATCTGCTGTTGAGATTTTTAGAACAGTAGTGAAACTCAAGAGTATCCTGTAAAACTGCCTGTTTTGATGAAAAAATACTTGAGAGGAGTGTGAGTGCATCCTCCTCCTTCTTTGATTGACTCAAGATGGTGCAACTCGGTAGAGAAGTCTGATATCTGATCTTTCCTCCCTCCACTGGTGTGACTTAGAGCCCAGAGACCTGCGAGGATGCCAGCAGAACAGGAGGACCTTAGAAAAGGAGCACAGGGTGGACAGGCATAACTATAGGGATAGAAATATCACAAACAGTGGTAGCAATATGAGGCAGTAGGTAATCTACAACCTTTTCTTTTTGTTTTAATCTACATGTCTTGTTGATTTTGTGTGTGTGTGTGTGTGTCAACTACATTGCTTGACATCATGATACTTTTGTGTGAAGAAACAGTGAATTTTCTTTTTCTAGTTCAATTCAAATCTTCTAGACCTTCATTTCTAAGTTTTCAAGCACGTGTCTACAATTACTCAAAATATACAAGATCATATTGTGATTAAAAATAATTGGTAAAATCCTAGCTAGCCTCATCAAAAAGAAGAAAGCAAAAACACTCAAATTCAAGCAATAAGGAATGAAGAGGGAGAAATTACTCAAGATCCTGTAGGAATTCTTAAGACCATCAGTATCAACTTTGAATACTCTTACTCCCACAGAATTGAAGATACAGAAAAAATGGACAGATTCCTAGAAATGTACAAATTACCAAACTGAATTAAAAGATATAAGAACTCTCAAAACCCCAATAAAAACAAATGAAGAGTGTATAGGAGAGTTTCTGGCTGCCCTGTGCCAGTGGGACCATTCCAGTCAAAACACAGGCACACAGCATGAATAAGAACCTTTTCCACACCTTTGGGATCAAACCACCACTCCGGAGCCACCCAACACCCCACGCCTGTCCAGAGAGTGAGAACTGCTGCCCATTCTCAGGAACACGAGATCCAGCCCTAGCCCAGTGTGGGAGAGCTTTCCCTCTACCTTACTCCCTCTTGTCCCCTTTAGACTCAGCTCAGACCTGGCATACAGGGTGAGGTTGACACTCTGCAGCTGCAGTCCCTACAGAGAGACTAGGGAACAGAACCATCCAACTACTCCAGGAGCAGAACACCTTGAGAGAGGGGCACAACAGGTTCACCCCTAAGGGCTACAAGAGGAAGGAGCTGAGCATATCAGCCAGTCCCCAGCCAGGCATAACTGGATAAGTTCAAATTTTGTAGATCTGCACCTGAATTTCAGTAGGTGCTAAGGTTGTAACTGCAACAAAGCTCGACAACAAAGGCGAGAAGAGAGTGCTGTACAAAATGGCAATGAGAAGGAGCAAAATCTCAGACAACAATACCACCACCAACAAGTGCAGAGGACACTAGCACAGAGCGAATTGGGAATCATAAAGCTGAAATGAATGAACCAATAACATGTGAAAAAAGAAAAAAAAGAAATCTCTGAATTAATAACATCTGAAGTAAAGAATCAAAGGCAGAAACATATGGAGGAAAATCAATACCCACCCAGAAGAAGTGCAGAGGAAAGTAGATCAGCTGAAATATATGAATTAAGAGCATTGTAAGTAAATAAGCAACAGCAGAAAGGTATACAGGAACTCAGAGAAGAATTAATTTCAAAAAAATAAGAAAGAAATCGCTGAATTCATAGCATCTGAAGTAAAGAATCAAATACAGAAACATAGGAAGGAAACAGAATCTGAAAAAAACTGTACAGTTAAAGATTTAATAAGTGCTCCTGAGAAAGATATTGATAAAAAAAAATAGAGGTTAGAAAATTAATGGATTCCTTGAATGAGCAATACAGGAAAGAAATAGATCACATGAAGCAAAGTCAAAGAGATATAGAGGAGTTAAAATCTCAATCACAAACTTGAAAATACCATTTGAGTGAGAGTGAAGACAGATCTTGAAGATGCTGGTGTAGCTAGTGAAAAGGTAAGAAAGGATCTCTTAAAAACAACTAGGATGCAGGAAAAAGAATTATCACTTGCAAGATGATGCAAAGATGAACGATGTGTGAATATTAGGTATCAATGAGAAAGGAGTCAATACAATTGCCATTAAAGAAATATGGGCAGAAGTAATAGCAGAAAACTTCCCAAAAATGAGGAAACAATCTGACATCCAAGCAACCAATGCACACAAAGCGCCAAGTAATCTCATCCTAATTAAAAACTCATGGAGGCATATCATAGTCAAGAGCCCAGAAATCTAGCATAAGAATAATATACTGAAAGCTGCTAGAGAAAAGAAACAGATCACATTCAAAGGAAAACCCATCAGAATTACAGATGACTTCTCTTCACAATGCATGAAAGCAAGAAGAGCATGGATCATAGTACATCAAGTCGTTTATGAAAACAAATTTTAGCCCGGACTATTTTACACTGCAAAACTCTCTTAAATTTGATACAGAAATGAAATGCTTCCATGATAAAGAACAAGTAAAGAATTTCATGATGACAAAGCCAACTCTACACAGGCTCCTGAAAGATGTTCTAGAGAGGGACCAAAATGATCAGAACTCCATGAATGATGACAGAAGGAACACATTAAATAGGGCAAAGAATTAAACACAGGAGGAAAAAGGAGTAAACAAAAACAGGTAAATAATATGTCGATCGTCAGTTACCACATTACCAATTATAACCGTCAATGTAAATGGACTCAACTCACCAATTAAGAGAAACATACAGGCACAGTGAATTTAAAAAAAAATCCAACAATATGCTGTATGCAAGAAACAAATATAACTCATAAAGAAATTCATAGTATAAAAATCAAGGGAAAGAAATCAGTATACCATGCCCCAGCACCTCAGAAGAAAGCAGATGTAGCAATCCTGTTCTCAGACAGTCTCAACTTCAAACCAAGAACAATCAAGTAAAATAAAGAAGGCCACTCTATACTGGTTAGGGGAAAAATTGAAGAGGAAGAGGTAACACTCATAGATGTCTATGTACCAAATATGAGAGCACTAAACTATATAAAGACAATCTTAACGGACATGAAAATTCTAATATCAAACGCTACTATCTTAACAGGAGAACATAACACACCCTTATCTCAAAAAGATAGGTCAACCAGACCAAAAATTAGCAAAGAAGTAACAGAACTGAACGAGAGGTTGAAACAAATGGACTTAGTGAATATATACAATGTTGCACTGAAACACAACTGAATACACTTTTTTCTCAGCTGCACATGTGTCATTTTCTAAAATCCACCAAATACTGCTCCATAGGTCATGCTTAAGTATGTGGAAGAAAACAGAAATTATTACATGCATATTGTCTGACCACAGTGTAACGAAACTGCAAAAAAATGACAAAAGAAACCAGAAAAACCCCCTAAATACAAGGAAAGTAAACAATACCCAACTCAACAATCAGATGGTCACAGATGAATTTAAACAAAAAATTCAACAATATCTACCACTCTGTGAAAATTCAAGTACATCTTGCCGGAATTTATGGGATGTGATGAAAGAGGGAAATTCATAGCTGTGAACTCACACATTAGGAAAACAAAATGGGAACAAATACACCCTAAGGATGCACGTCCAACAGCTAGAAAAGGAAGAGCAAATCAAACTCAGAGCCCAAAGATGGGAAGATATCATAAAAATTAGAGCAGAAATTAATTCAATTGAGACAAAGAAAACAGTTCAAAGAATTAACAAATGAAAACCTGGCTCTTTGAAGCATTCAATAAGATCCATAAACCCCTGCTTAGCTCATCAAAAAGAGGAAAGAAAAAAATCAAATACAAGCAATGAAGAATGAAATGGCTGTAATCACCACATACCCAGTTGAAATTCAGAATCTTTACTCTCCCAGATTAGAAGACATAGATGAAATGGACAGATTCATAGAAATGTACAAATTACCAAGACTGAATCAACAAGATATAAATAATTCCCATTAGGCTGATAATAGCCAATGAAATACGAGATGTAATAATAATAAAAAAAATCCCTACAACCAGAGTAAGTGCAGGTGCTGAATAATTCACAACTGAATTCTGTAACAAATTTACAAAAGTTTGAGTCCCTATACTCCGCATACTGTTCAATGAAATTGAAAAGAAAGCAATTCTCCCCAAAACATACCTGGAGGCTAGTATTATACTGATACCAAAACCAGGGAAAGACACAACTAAACTAGAGAACACAGGCCAATCTCCCTCATGAACATAGAAGCAAAAATCCTCAATAAAATACTAGAAAAGAGAATACAGCAATCATCAAGAAGATCTTACACCATGAACATGTAGGATTCATCCGAGGGATGCAAAAATTGTTCAATAATCGAAAATCTATAAATGTAATACACTATATCAACAAAGCGAAAACTAAAAACCATATGATCATCTCAATTGATGCAGAAAAGGCTTTTGACAAAGAAAAAACTCATTTATGTTCAAATTCCTACACAAAATTTGGACAGATGGCTTCTACTTCCATCTGATAAAAGCCATTTATGAAAATCCAATAGTTAACATAATTCTAAATGTGGAAAAACTGAAAACATTTACTCTTAAGATCTGGTGAAAGACAAGGATGTGCTCTTTCACCATTCCATTCAATGTAGTTCTGGAATCATTATCTACACCCAGTAGACAAGACGTAATAATAAATGGAATAAGAATAGGTAAAGAAGAAGTTAAATTATCATTATTTGCCAATCACATGATAATTTACTAGGAAGACCAAAAATTCACCACCATGAAGCATCTAGAATTAATACACAAAATCAGAAGCATAGTTGGTATAAATTCAATACCCAAAAGACAATAGCATTCCTCTACACAGAAAACAAACACACTGAGATGTAAATTATAGAAATAATGCCTTTTTCAAGCACACTGAGGAAAATGAAATACGTTGAAATTCATGTAAGAAAAGAAGTCAAAGATCTTTTCAAGGAAAATTTCAGTACTCTCAAAAAAGAGATCATAGAGGATTTCAGAAAATGTAAGCATATTCCCTGCTCAAGCATAGCAAGAACTAATATCGTAAAGATGGCCCTACTCTCAAAATTGTTGTACAGATTTAATACAGTCCCTATCAAAACTGCCACCAACATACCTCCCAGACTTAGAGAAATCGTACCTAAAATTTATTTGGTACCAGAAGATATCTAGAAGAGCATAGGAGTCCTGTGCAACAAAAACAAGGCAGGAGGCATTATAATTCCTGACTTGAAATTATACTACAGCTCTCCTGAAAAAAATCATGATGGCATTGGCAATGAAATAGACTTGATGATCAGTGGAACAGGTTAGAAGACCCTGAAACCTCTAGGAGCACACTCACCCACCTTATCTTTGACCAATATGTTAAACATACTAACTGAAAGAAAGATAGCC
The DNA here is from genome assembly GCF_000260255.1 of Octodon degus. Classification (NCBI taxonomy): domain Eukaryota; kingdom Metazoa; phylum Chordata; class Mammalia; order Rodentia; family Octodontidae; genus Octodon; species Octodon degus. The sequence goes on along the minus strand of NW_004524819.1, from coordinate 206,957 downwards.
TAACAAATGGTGTTGGAAAATCTGGCTCTCTACATGCCAAGAACTAATATTTGACCCTTATCAATCACTGTGTACTAAGCTAACGTCAAAATGGATTAAAGTTCTAAATATTAAAAGAGAAAAAATAAATCTTATGGAGGAAAAAGAAGGAGGAATTCTTGAAGATCTGGGGGCAGACAAAAAAACTCATGAACAAAAATTAAAGCACACAGGTAACACCTGAATGAATTCACTACTGGGACCTCCCCTTATTGAGAAGCCTTAGCACGTCAAAAGTAATTACCAAGAAAGTGAAAAGAGAACCCAAAAGTTTGGAAAAAACTATAGACAAATAAATACTCAGACAAAACACTGCTCTCTAGAATTTATAAAGAATTAAAAAAAAATACCTGGGACCCAAAATTTAAAGACTCAGTCCAGAAATGGGAATCCTACATGAACACACATTTCTGAGAAAAACAAATGAAAGAAGCTAATAAATATATGAAAAATGGCTCCACATCACTAGCCATGTGTGAAATGAAAATTAAACAACCTTGAGATATCATCTCACTGTAGAAAGAATAGCTATCATAAAGAAAGCAAACAACAACAAATGTTGGAGAGGCTGTGGGGAAAAAGGAACACTTCTCCACTGCTGCTGGGAGTGCGGACTAGTGCAACCAGTATGAAAATCAGTGTGGAGACTCCTCAGAAAACTAGGACTGGAAATCCCATTCACATGAGGTATTCCTCTACCGGGAATTTTCCTGGAGGATTTGAAAACATCATATCATAGTAATATATATATGTTTATAGCAGCACAATTTGTAATAATTAAATCTTAGAAACAACCAAGATGCCCATTACCTGAGGAATGGATGAAAAAGACATGGAATTTTTCTACAGTGGAGAACTACTCTACTATAAAGAATGATAAACTCAAAGCCTTCATATTTACGTGGATGCCACTTGAAGATATAATCTTAAGTGAAATAAACCAAACATATATGTGTAAATATCTTACAGTCTCCTTGGTACAAGAACTGAAAAGAAGAAATACAAAGAGAATCGAATAATACAATTAAAAGGAAAGAAAGTACTTGAGGACTAGTCAATGAAGAGAGAGTAAGGAGAATAGCGAGGAAAGATGACAGAGGCAAAGCCATACAGTTATATGTACAAGATGGGTAACACAATAAACCTGAGAATCTTCATATTTTTGAATCTAACAGTTAATTGGAAAGATTCTCAACCTGACTAACTCTGTATGCTGACACCTGTGAACTGAGCAACTCCAATGAAGATGTCAATTTGTAATAGGTTCATGCTTGGAGTGCCTGTCATTCTGGTCTTCTGAATATGGGATGCTTGTCATGATATGCCAGTCGCAGCTGTGCTGTCTCTCAGGTAGATGATTGTTTAAAAAGAAGGAGGTGGTGAATGAAGGCAGGAGACAGGACAAGGAATGTTGTGGGACAGCACTGCTTCAAGGTTCTATATGCTTAGATTTTTGGAGTTATGTCTAAACATAAGAAGTATATAATTCTTTATGCCTATTTTTAAAATATATTCTAAGTTTTAAATGTTTTTTCATCATATTCTGTAGGGACTTAAAGTTCAATATATCAATTCTTGATGAAAAATATCTGTTCCATATTATGCCCAAGATGCTTGATATTCAGACAGATCCTGAGGGAGGTTAAGCTTAACAGCCTAGGTTGTATGGTAATAAAAATAAGCTTCTCTTCTGGAGGGTTAATAACCTAAGATTGCAGACCAAAATCAGAGAAAAAGGAGGGCCAGAAGAAAAGCCAACATTTTGGCCCTGGGCTTCCAAGGCCAATTAAGACTCAGGACATATGAGAACTTGTACTGTAACATCATGTAACTCAGAAATGTCTGAAATTTTCTGATCAAGGAGATTATGGGGCCAAAGAGGAAAGTGATTGATGATATAGAGTGTGCCTAAGGAGAGTCACGTGGAGAGAAAATATTCTCTCAGGCTTTCACAGAGAATATATTGACCAAGAAATGGCTGTCACTCATTCACATGGCTGACACTGACAAAGGATCTACTATCTGAGGTACATGCTCTCAAGATAAATCCTGAGGGGATTTCACTGACCTTATCAGACCCAAAAGGTACAACTCTTGTTGCATAGGTCTTGCTTTATCTTGGGCTTAACCCTCCAGCAGAAAAGTATAAAAACGAAGAATAAGAAGTAAGGCCGTGCTGTTATGCTGAGCTGTAGGGAACTCAGGTCAACTATTTCTGACATTACTTGTGAAGCAGAAGACCCAATACTATTATGGACTACTGGACTCCTTTAGAATATTTTGCTGAGTTAACATGCCTATAATATTCACATAACAGAACTAAACAAAAAAAGGAGATAATGATGAATATCCATTTTGTATCTGTGTATTCAAAATGGTTAGGATAGATATATAGCTACATTTTCTTAATTCAAGTAATAGAGGGATTTGTTCTAATAGTGTTTGAAAATATGATATTATGTCTGCATCTTGTAAAACAATTAACCACTAAGAAGGCAGTATGCAATGTGTTATTTATTGAAACTGTCCTACGCATTTGGTTTGACACTGTCTCATTGCTATTTGTGTCTCAATAAAATTATGGGAAAAAATGTAAGGTGATTTTGAATGAAGGCAGAAGCCTGGAAAAGGAGTGTTGCAGTACTGTCCTGCTACAATGCTATATATGGTTAGATTTCTGGAATTATGTGTAAACATATATAATTTTTAGTTTCAACTTTTTAAACATATTTAATTTTTGAATTTTTTTCGTCATATTCTGTAGGGACTTATTGTTTAACATATCAATACTTCATGAAAAATACCTGTTCCATGTTTTGTCTAAAATGTTTGCTATTCTTGCCGATAGTGATGTTAAGCTCAACAGCCGAAGTGGTATGGTAATAACAATAAGCTTCTGTTCTGGAGGGTTAACAACCTAAGTTTGCAGACAAAATTTGAGAAAAAGGAGGGCCACAAGGACATCCAACATTTCATCCCTGGCCTTCCAAGTTCAATTAAGTCTCAGGACATATGAGAACCTGTAGTCTAACATCATGTGACTCAGTCTTGTCCGACATTTTCTGATCAAGGAAATTATGTGCCAAAGAGGAAAGTGATCAATGATGTAGAGTGTGCCTAAGGAGAGTCACTTGGAGAGACAACATTTTCTCAGGCTTTCACAGAAAGCAAATTGGTCAACCAATGGCCGTGACTCATCCACATGGCTGACACTGACAAAGGATCTACAATGTGAGTTACAGGATCTCAGGATAAATCCTGAGGGGATTTGACTGACCTTATCAGGTGCAAGATTCAGAATTTTTGTTACGTAACTCTTGCTTTATCTTGGTCTTAACCAACCAGCAGAAGAGTATAAAATCAAAGTATTAGATTTAAGGCCATATTATTATGTTGAACTGTAGAGGACTCAGGTCAACAACCTCTGTAATTGCCAGTCATGCAGAAGGCCCAGTACTATTGTGCACTACTGGAATATTTTGCTGACTTCACACACCTATAATATTTAAAAGATGGAACTAAATAAAAAGGGGGATACAGATAAATGACCATTTTGTGTCTGCGTATTCAAACTGGTTAACATAGATATATAGCTACATTCTCTTAATTTAATGAAGAGAGCGATTTGTTCTAATAGTGTTTGTAAATAGTATGTCACGTCTGCATCTTGTGGAACTAATAACCACTAGGAAGACAGCATGCAATGTGTTAATTATTGAAACTGTCTTACTAACTTGATTTGAAACTTTCTCCTTTTTTTCTCTCAATAAAGACATGGAAAAAATAAGCAATGAATTACAAAATGTAATAAAAAACCTACTGACAAAGAAAAATCCAGGTCCTGATGGAACTACAGGCAAATCTCTTTGATGACTATATATAGATGCAAATATTCTGAATAAAAACCGACAAATAGAATACAGTAAATCTTGAAGAATAGTATACACCAAAAACATGTAGGATTAATCCTGGGGATGCAAGGATGTTTCAACATATGAAAAATTATAAATATTGACTATATTATTTGAACCATTACCAGAAACCACATGATAATCTCTATAAATGCAGAAAAGTCTTTTGATAAAGTCTAACACTCATTCATCTTCAAAGTCCTAAAGAAAATTCAAATAGATGGCATATAGATCGAAGTGATTAAAGATACCTATGACAAATCAATAGCTAACATAACCCTAAATTGAGAAAAACTGAAATCTTTTACTTGCAAATCAGGTACAAAACAAGGATGTCCTCTATCACAAAGGCTGCTGAATATAACACTACAACGATTAGGTAGAGCCATTAAAAATGAGAAAGAAATAAAAGGAATGAAAATGTGTAAAGAAGTTAAAGTTATCATTATTTGAATAAGATACTGTACTCTACTTGGAAGACCCAAAAATGTCCACCAAGAAGCTCATAGAATTAATAAACATATTCATTACCATAGCAGGATTCAATGTCACTACCCCAAAATCAATAGAACTCCTCCACATAGACAACAATTTTGTTTAGAGAGAAAGTAGAGAAACAATACATTTCACAATATCTAAAGAAATTAAATACTTAGGAATTAATCTCACAGAGATAGTGAAAGATCTGTACGATGAATACTGCAACAGTCCAAAAAAGAGATCTAAGTGGGTTTCAGGAAATGGAAAGATATCCCTTGTTCTTGGTTACAAAAATCCTACATTGTGAAAATGGCCATACTCCAAAAATTGTTATATAGATGTAATACAATCCCTATCATAATACCTCACAGAACTAGAGAACTCATTTTATTTGGAACCAGAAAAAATGTAGAAAAGCAAAGCCAATCCTGGGCAAAAAAGGCAAGGAAGGAGGCATTTCAATTCTTGACTTGAAGTTATACTACAAAGCTACTGTGATAACATCAACATGTTATTGGCAAAAAATATACTTGCCAAAATACCATCAACATACATCGCAGATCTAGAGAACACATTCTGAAAAAATATTTTGAAACAAAAAGACAGAATAGCACAGCCAACGTTGGACAACAAGGGCCAGGCCAGTGGTTTTAAAATCCCTGACTTGAAATTAAACTATAAAGCTACTATGATAAAATCAGCATGATATTGGCAATATAGCAGACCTGCAGATCACTGGATCAGATTAGAAGACACAAATAAAACTACGCACACACTTAGCCATCTTATCTTTGACAAAAGGGGCAAAAACATTCACTGGATAAAAATGGCCTCTTTAACAAATGGTGCTGGAAAAACTGGCTCTGTACAAGCCAAAAACTAAAATTTGAACCTGGTCTGTCACCGTGGACTAAACTAAAGTCAAAATGGATTAAAGATCTAAACATTAAAACAAAAACACTAAATCTCTTGGAAGAAAACGTTGTGGGAAATCTTGATGACATACGAGTGGGCGAACAGTAACCAATTGGAATGGGAAAATCTCTGAAGAGTCAACCCCTCAGATGTCATCTTATTTAGTAGTTTCTGAATGTCAAGAGAAATCACCAACAAAGTCAATAGACACCCCTCAAATTGTGAAAAAATCATAAAGAACAATCAATCTGACAAAGGACTTCTATCTATATTATATAAAGAACAAAATAAAATTCAGCTCCCAATATTTAAAGACATGATGTAAAAAACGGACATGTGTGATGTATACATATTTCTCAGAGAAAGAAATGCAAATGGCACAAAAATAAAAGAAAAAATGTTCCAAGTACTGGCCATTCATGAAATGCAAATTAAAATAACAACGTTGAGGTAGCATCTCATCCTAGAAAAGTGGATAATATAACAAAATCAACTAACAACCAATGCTGGTGTGGTGGGGGGAAAAAGGAACCCTTCTCCACTGCTGGTAGAATGTAGACTGGTACAATTACTATGGAATTCAGTGTAGAGAATCCTCCAAAAACTAGGACTGGAAATCCCATTCAATCCAGCTATTTCCTTTCTGGAAACTTTCCCAAAAGGACTGAAAACATTATATCTTAATAATGTATGTGCACCCATTTTCATAGCAGAATTTGTTATAGCCAAATCTTAGATACAACCAAAGTGCTCATCACTTGTGGAGTATATAAAAAACATTTATTATTTTTATACAATGGAGTAGTACTCAAGTATAAAATAAAAGTCGAAGTCTTTATATTTAAGTGGATAAAACTGGAAGTTATTTCCTAGGTGAAATAAATCAGACCCACGTGTGTAAATATCATATTGTCTCCATAGTGTAAGAACCTGAAAGAACAAATAAAACCTGAATGGTATAATAGATATAGTAAACTGGAGAGAAACTGAACTTAAGAATTAAACAATACAGAGGAAAGAAGGGAGAAAAGATAGGAAAAAAGGAGGGAAAAATTCAAGTACATATAAAGGATGGCTGAGATGATTGTACAGATAATTTTCATCAGTTGTTTTGAAAATGGCAGTTATAGAATTTTGACCTTGACTAACTCTGTATGGTGATGTCTGTGCTCTGTACAACTACACCTACTGCAATGTGTAATACAAAACCTATGATTGAATATCTCTCATTTTGGGCTGGCCAAATAGCTCAGTGGATTAAAGCAACTCTAAGAAGGAACAGAGGCCAGGTGTTCAATCCCTGTTCCTGCCATGCTAACCCCACCTCCAGGGTGAGCTCAGAAGGCAAATGAGACTGGGTGTGGTGGTACGCACCTGTAATTCCAGCTCTTGAGAGGTTGTAAACAGGCAGATCACTTCGAGTCCGATCTAGTAGTAAGGCCCTGAACACCCTGTAGAGCCATCCCTAAAATGAAAAATAAAAAAGACCTCTCATCTTGGTCTTCTAAATGTGTACCTTTTCTAATTATCAATTATTATACTCTCTTTAAGATAAATTAAAACAAAAAACAGGGGCCGGAGATATGGCTCAGTAGAATAAGTGCTTCCCTGGCAAGCACAAGGGCCTGAGTTCAATCCCTGGTTCTGGAAAAAACAAAAAAAAACCAAAACAACAAAAGACAAGGAAAATAAATTAAGATTTCTTGAAAGAAAGCACCAATATTAAAATATTTCCCAAATCTTGTATAACTATATCTGTTATTCTGAGCAACAGATTTGATGATAAAAAGATAATATAGCAAACATTGCCAATTAGTTATTTCTGTTTTGAAAATCTATGACATATGTACTGTTGTATGTTACCAAGTTTCTGTCTTTTTCTATTTGTTTTTGTTTCTGTTGTTACTGTTCAAAATAAAATACTATTTAATTTTTAAAAATTATCCACTTAGGGCCCTATGTCTCTGTCCTATTTATTTGGCCCATTAAAAATAAGAAATTATATCCTTGCAAAGTCTAAAAGTAAATGCATAACTCTATTATAATGGTATTTCCATCTTTTGTTGTAAGTTGTAGTCTTCCTTAGTCTTGCAAAACATATTAAAACTGGAGAGGCATAACTATTAAATTAAGAAGAATAGTAAGTTAGTCCTACTACAGCTTATAAGTGGGGCACATATTCCTTGAAGACATGGAAATGAAGAGGAGAAAGAGGAGTTCAAAATAATGAAAACATGAAAAATTAACAAATTCATTCAACTGCATAACAAATAGCTGAGAGTGTATTCTGTGCTTTTCTCATAAGGGTCATTCACTTATCAATTTATAGCAAATCAGAAGAGCAATATAGAAACAAATGGAAACAATTGAATGCAAACTAAGAAGCGAAAAAATGAATTCTATTTTAATTAATAGTTCAATGATATCATTGTGCCTTTCTACCATAGAGCCTGCAGACTTAATACAAATCACAGAACCTTGTTAGGCAATGAATTTTCTAGTGCCAGTTAGGTAGCTGTTCTCTGAACTGTGTTATTCTTTACTTTCAGAATTTGTGTACTACACCTTGCATTTCAGAAATGTATAACAATGTTTTTCTAAAACATTATTTGATGCTGTAATATGTCAAATCTATCTACATTTTTTCATAACATTTTATTTCTGCTGAAAATGGACTATAAAGTTCTTAAGACATAAGATAAAGGGATACAAATATTGCATATGGTTTTCAGCAAGCCAATTAGGAAAATGGAGATTACTGCAGAGGCTTATGCAATTTGTATGCTGCACCTTTACTAGATTTTGGGTACTGCAGTCTCCTTTTAGTGGTGATTTGGTGTTTTTTTTTTCCTTAGCAAAGAATCAGTCAAGACAAGTGCAACTGATAGAAAATTTTATTAATGGTAGAAAAAGTCTCTTAAGAGCTGTCTGGGCCAAGGAAATGTAGGAAAATGATACTCTATGGTATGAAGTTGGACCTTTCTTGCAAGACAGAATATAGTGGTAATTATTAAATAGGCAGTGTGTTTTTAAAAATGATCCTGTCCTCAGGCTGCTGCAAGCTCTAGGCCATCCTGTGGAAAACCTGCTTGAGTTCTCATGAGAAGTCCATATGTGAGGCTTTGGGAACTGTTCTTCGCATGTCCCAGGATTTTATTCTGTTTCTCTTCTCAGACAGTTTTAGGCTCACCCTACCTTTCCATCTCATTTTCCTGTGAGAGGCACAAATCTGCATAACTTCATTTCGTTCTTGGGAGGTGGAGGTCTATATCTTCTATAGCTTCTTCTGTCTAGGAGTTATAGACACTACCTGGTGTAAATTATGTGCTCTCTAACTACGTTGCAGTGTTGTGGTTTACTGGCTGTGTTTAAGAGAAAAACTTCTGGAAGACAGTGAAAAAAGTCTTAGTGACCATTGAGCTGCCTGGTTGATGGCGGAAAGAGTAACTGTTCTATTATGGTAGAGATTTGCAGCCCAAATATGTGGAGCAAGTCACAATTCCACATTTCTTATGGAGTACTGTCATGGTTTATATCTAGTTCTCCCCCAAAGCTTCATGGAAGTCATGAGGTAGATGTGGCTCGAAGAGTAGTGGATGGCTCAAAGGGCAGTGCCAGAGAAGCGAGAAATATTAAAAAGGCAGTGCAAGCTTCCCCAGGCCTGTGGCCTCTTGGAGGTGTGGAGCAGGTCGTTCTGGATGCGAACAGCACCCCAGGCTCTCCTATGGATCCTCTAGTGTGCGGCGGTGTCCTCTGTGATTGAGGCTGCATTGGTACAGAGGAAAAGTTTGGGGAAGACGGTGCTCTCAAAATGGTCTACTTGGAGCCAGCTGAGTATGAAATGAAATCTCCATTGCTTGTAAGCTACATAAACCTTTCTTTCCTTCATTTTTAGTATCAGGTATTTCTCCCAGAAATGAGAGAAAAGTAACTCAGACAAGTACAAAGTATGACAAAGAAAGATTAGATAAATTATCAATAGCCTGAGAGCCACAGCCTTAGATTTATTTCTAATTATTTTCCCATAATTTTACTGATAAACAAATAGCAATGAGACAGTTTCAAATCAAATTGGTAGGCCAGTTTCAATAATTAACACATTGCATACATTCATCTTAGTGGTTAATTGCTGTATGAGATGAGGACATGATATCCTATTTACAAACACCATTAGAACAAATCACACTATTCATTAAGAGAATATAACTATATATCTATCCTAACCAATTTGAATGCACAGATACAAAATGGACATTCATCTGTATCCCCTTTTCTTGTTAAGGTTCCGTTATTTGAATATTATAGGTGTGTAAACTCAGCAAAATATTCTAAAAGAGTCCATGGGGCCGGGGAGATGGCTCAGTGAAATAAGTGCTTCCCTGGCAAGCACAAGGGTCTGAGTTCAATCCCCAGTTCCAAAAAAAAAAAAAAAAAAAGAGTCCAGTAGCCCATAATAGTATTGGATCTTCCGCTTCACTGGCAATGTCAGAAATTGTTGACCTGAGTCCCCTACAGCTCAAAATAACACCATGGCTTTACTCCTTATGTTTGGTTTTTATACTTTTCTGATGGGTGGTTAAGACCAAGGTAAAGCAGGACCTATGCAACAAGAGTTGTAGCTTTTGGCTCTGATAAATTCAGTGAAATCCTCTCAGGATTTATCCTGAGATCCTGTACCTAAGATTGTAGAACCTTTGTCAGTGTCAGTCATGTGGATGAGTCATGGCCATTGCTTGGCCAATGAGCTATCTGTGAAAGACTAAGAGAATGTTTTCTCTCCATGTGACTCTCCTTAGGGACACTCTACATCATCGATCACTTTCCTCTTTGGCCCCATAATCTCCTTGATCAGAAAATTTCAGACATTTCTGAGTTACATGATGTTACAGTACAAGTTCTCATATGTGCTAAGTCTTAATTGACCTTAGAAGGATAGGGCCAAAATGATGGCTTTCCTTAAAGCCCTCCTTTTTCTCTCATTTTGGTCTGCAAACTTGGGTTGTTAACCATCCAGAAGACAAGCTTATTGTTATTACCATACAACTGACGCTGTAATGCATAACCTCACGATCTGTCTGCATATCAAACATTTTAGGCATAATATTGAACAGGTAATTTTCCTCAAGTATTATATGTTGAACTTTAAGTGTCTACAGAATATGATAAAAAACATTAAAAATTAGAATATATGTTAAAAAATAGGCATAAAAATTATATAATTCTTATGTTTACACATAAGTCCAAAAATCTCAGCATATACAACCTTGAAGCAGGACAGTCCCACAATATTCCTTTTCCTGTCTCTTGCATTCATTCACCATCCCCTTCTTCTTGAACAACCGTCAACCCAAGAGACATCATAGCATCAATTGGCACGTCATGAAAAGCAGCCCATATTCAGAAGACCAGAATGACAGGCACTTCAAGCATGAAAAAACTATTAGAAATTACCATCTGCAGTGCAGTAGTTTAGTTCATAGCTATCAGTATATATACTTAGTCAGGGTGAGAATCTTTCCAATTAACTGCTAGATTACAAAATCTTCTGAAAAATCTCAGGATCATTGCCTTGCCCATCTTCTACATGTAACAGGATGGCTTGACTTATTCATGCTTAATAGCTCTTCTCCTTTCCCTCTCTTGATTAGTTAGTCCCTGAGATCCTGCTTTCCTTTCACATGGATTTTACCTTTCTATTTGTATTTCTTCCATTGAGTTCTTTTTTTTTAATGAGCAGAATATATTTATTGGGAGAAAGAAAGCTCCTGTCCAAGAGAGGGACAGGAGGGGGGCCCGAGCGGGTAGTTCCCCCAGAAGCTGTCTCTTCCAGGGACTTTTATAGTGTAAAACCATGTGGGGCAAAGGTGGAGAGAATGGGAACTCGCTGAGGTGGGCAGGAGTTGGGACAAAACTATGGTCAACCAATGGGACTACATATGGGACA
>NW_004524819.1:192257-193718 GCF_000260255.1 Octodon degus | reverse complement strand
GAGGAGGCAGGCCCAGGGCCCTTCAGTCCTGCTGGACCACCTGGGAAGCCGAATCTGAGCTCTGGGGCCTCCACCTCAGAGTGCAGTCTCACTTTTAATGGCTGTCTTGGCAGTCAGGGCATGGCTTGTGGGCCTCTTGAGGCAGTCCCTCTTATGCTGGCCTGGCTTCTGACAGCAGTAGCAGATGAATGTCATCATTGAGCTCTTCTTGGAGCCAAGAGAATCAAACTTAAGGTCTGTTTTGAGGCCACAACAATCACAGCCATTTTTGATCTCTTTGTTTTCTCTCCTTGGTTTTCTCCCAGTTTCAATTATAGGACAGTTAAAACAGTTTTTACCAAAATATGAAATGAGTTGTCTGGAGCAAAAGCTATCTTTTGTAGCTCCAGAAATTATCTATAAGAGTAATCTGTCTATTGAATTAACATATCACAAAGTATGCTTTACCAATCCCTCTATTAAGCATTTTACAAAATCAGAGGGTTGTTCCTCTTTTTCCTCATAAATAGCTAACATTTAATAACTGAAGACTTGATTCTAGTTCTTAGACCTTGAAGAATACACACTTGAAAGAAAATATCTTTTCCATTTTTCTGTCTGACTATTAGCAGCAGGGTTCTGACTGGTTGGGCTCTAGTGGGAACAGGAAATTTCACTGGTTGTCCATCTTTTGAGTCCTTATAACAATATAATATTCCTCTCCAAAAGTAATAGCAGCCTATAAGGCTGCCTGCTTTTTATAGAAGTCAAAGCTTGGTTTAAGATTAACATTACATCTCTCCAATGTAGTTTATAAGTTTAAATAAATCCTCTAAAAGACATCAATATACTTATCAGGGTCATCTAAGGCACATGAACTCTGGAAGTTCCAAATTTCCTATTTACTTTTTTAAAAGGTATTGTTCTTGAGGAGCTTGCATAAACCCAGCTAGGAATGGGTGTAGCCTTGTAGAGGCCTGGATTATAGCTGTTTTAAAAGTCCATACCCTCTAGACTAGAAAGGCAAATAGGGGAAACCTTACTTTTACCAATGGTGGGCAGGGTTGAACTGCCTGGTTCTCCTGTTGCTCACATCTACATTTTAAAACTTATATAACAATGACCTTCTTAATGTAAACAAAATCTAAACATAAGACAAACACTTTTACCATTTTTCTTTTTACATCATCTTTCGAGTTATAAACTAGCATCACAGTTGATAATTTCCTCTTTATTTTATTTAAATGGCTCTTTTTAACATGTAAGGATCAAACATATTCTGCTGCCTGATGAAGCACACTCTAAAGGAGTAAGAGATTTTGACTGTGAGATAACTTGGAATTCAATAGAAATTACCTTTCTGGGCATCCCCACCTTTTTTCTAATTGATTCCTCCATGCAGGCCTCCCTGAGTAGCCCTCTCCAGAGCAGGTGGATGTTCCTGTTGGAGAGAAGGGAGACAAGCGTATCCACCCTTGAACT
>NW_004524819.1:187458-190087 GCF_000260255.1 Octodon degus | reverse complement strand
TTTATTGAGAGAAAGAAAGCTCCTGTCCAAGAGAGGGACAGGAGGGGGGCCCGAGCGGGTAGTTCCCCCCATTGAGTTCTCATAATAGGGAGACTATACGATATTTACACGTGTGTCTGGTTTATTTCACTTATGAGTATATGTTCAAGTGGCATCCTCTTCAATAAAAAGGCTTCCAATTTATCATTCTTAATAGCTGAATAATACTCCATTGTGTAAAAATACCACATCTTTCTCAACCATTCCTCAAGTGATGGACATCTTGGTTATTTCCAAGGCCTTGCTATCACATATTGTGCGGCTAAAAACATAGGCACACATATATCACTATGATATGATGATTTAGATCCTCTGGGAAAATTCCCAGTATAAGAATAGCTGGTTAACAAGGGATTTCCTGTCCAAGTTTTCTCAGGAGTCTCCATACTGATTTCCATAATGGTGGCATAAGTCTACATTTCCACCAGCAGTGGAGATGGGTTCCTTTTTCCCCACACCCTCTCTAACATTTTCTGTTCAGTGATTTCGTTATAGTTAGTCTTTCTGTGGTGAAATGATATCTCAATGTTCTTTTAATTTGCATTTTGTGGATGGCTAGTGATGTGGAGCATTTTTTCATATATTTATTCACTTCTTTAATTTCTTCCTCAGATGCCGATTTCTGGATCGGGTTTTTAAATTTTGGGACCCTAGTGTTTTTTAGTTCTTTATAAATTCTAGAGAGCAGACCTTTGTCTGAGTACTTATTTTTCATTCTTTTTTACAAATTTGTAGGTTGCCTTTTAACTTTGTTGGTAATTCCTTTTGATGTGAAAGAATTTCTCAGTAAGAGCGGGTCCCTGTTGTTAATTATTTCAACTGTTTCCCGTGCGATTTGATTTCTGTCCATGAACTCTTTGCCTACCCCTATATCTTCAAGCGTTCCTCCCACTTTCTCTTTCATGGGATTTAATGTGTCTGCTTTAATAATTTGATCTTTACTCCATTTTGACTTTAGTCTAGTGCATGGTGATAGACCTGGTTCAAGTTTGAGTTTTCGTCATGTAGGGAGTCAATTTTTCTAGCACCATTTGTTAAAGAGGCTATCTTTCTTCCAGTGAGTATGTTTGGCCCCTTTGTAAAAAATAAGGTGACTGAGTGTGTACATAGGAGCGTCAGCATCTTCCAGTCTATTCTATTGATCCTCAGGTCTATTTTGTTGACAGTATCATGCTGATTTTATAACAGGAGTCTTGTAGTATAATTTCAAGTTAGGAATTGTAATGCTTCCTACCTTGTCTTTATTGCCCAGAATTACCTTTGCTATTTTAGTTCTTTTCTAATTCCAGATAAATTTTAGAAATGATTTCTCTAGGTCTGTGAGGTATGTTGGTGGTAGTCTGATAAGGATTGAATTAAATCTGTATAGCAATTTTGGGAGTATGGCCATCTTCACAATGTTGATTCTTCCTGTCCAGGAGCATGGAATACCTTTCCATTTTCTGAAATCCTCTGTGCTTACTTTTTTCAGGATACTGTAATTTTCCTTGAAATGATCATTGACTTCTTTAGTTAGATTAATTCCAAGGTATTTCATTTTCCTCAGTGCTATTGTAAAAGTATTGTCTCTATAATTTTCCTCTCAGTGTGTTTGCTGTCTGTGTGGATCAATGCTTTTGACTTTTGGGTATTGACTTTATAACCTGCTATGTTATTGAATTTCTGTATTAATTCTAGTAGCTTCTTGGTGGTGTTTTTTGTGTCATCCAAGTAAAGTATCATGTCATCTGCAAATAAAAATAATTTAACTTCTTTGCCTATTCTAATTCATTTTATTTCTTTCTCTTGTCTAATGGCTGTAGCTAATGATTCCAGCACTGTATTGAACAGAGTGGTGATAGAGGACATCCTTGTCTTGTAACAGATCTAAGAGTAAAAGATTTCAGTTTTTCCCTATTTAGGATTATGTTAGCTGTTGGGTTTTCATAAATGGCTTTTACCAGATTGAAGTAGAGGCCATCTATTCCAATTGCTGTAGGATTTTGCACATGAATGAGTGTTGGACTTTGTCAAAAATTTTTTTGCATCAATGGAGATGATCATGTGGTTTTTAGTTTTCGCTCTATTGATATAGTGTATTCCATTTATAGATTTTCACATATTGAACCATCCTTTCAATCCTTGGGATGAATCCTTACTGGTCATGGGGTATGATTTTTTTTTTTGATGAATTGCTGTATTCTATTTGCTAGTACTTTATTGAGGATTTTGGCATCTATGTTCATCAGGGAGATCGGCCTGTAGTTCACTTTCTTAGCTGCATCTTTCCCTGGTGTTGGTATCAGTATAAGCCTTGCCTCCAGGAATGATTTTGGGAGCATTGCTTACTTTTTGTTTGAGGAGTATAAGGACTACGTCTTCTGTAAATATCTTGTAGAATTGAGCTGTGAATCAATCCGGACCTGGACTTTTCTTTGCTGGTAGGTTTTTTAATTACATCTCCTAATCCATTGACTGTTATTGGGCTACTGAGAGTGATTATATCTTTTTGATTCAGTTGTGGTAATTTGTACCTTTCTAGGAATCTGTCCATTTCTTCTGTGCCTTCTATTCTGTGAGAGTAAAGATTCTCAAAGTAGCTATTGATAAT
>NW_004524819.1:174521-187127 GCF_000260255.1 Octodon degus | reverse complement strand
TTCTGTTTTCCTAATGTGTGAGTTCACAGCACTGAATTTCCCTCTGAGTACTGATTTCATTGTATCCCATTAATTCCGATAAGTTGTCCTTGAATTTTCATTGAATTGTAGATATTGTTAAATTTCTTGTTTAATTTCATCTGTGACCCATTGGTTGCTGAGGAGGGTGTCATTTAACTTCCATGCATTTAAGGTTTTTTTCTTGTTTCTTTTGTCATTTATTTCCAGTTTCATTGCACTGTAGTCAGATAATGTGCATGGGATAATTTCTGTTTTCTTGCATATACTTAAGCATGACCTATGGATTAGTATGTAGTCTATTTTAGAAAATGACCCAGGTGCAGCTGAGAAAAATATGTATTCAGCTATGTTTGATTGGACACTTCGTATATGTCCACCAAGTACATTTCTTTCAAGCTCTGGTTCAGTTCTGTTTTTTCCTTGCTAAGTTTTTGTCTGGTGGACCTATCTTTTGGAGATAATGGTGTGTTAAGGTCTCCTGTTTAATTGTGATATTTGATATTAGATATTTTAAGTTCATTAAGATTTGCTTTATATAGTTGGGTGCTCCTGTGATTGGTGCATACATATTTATGAGTGTTACCACTTCCTCTTGAATTTTTCCCCTAAGCAGTATATAGTGACCTTCTTTATTTTGCTTGATCCTTGTTGCTTTGATGTTGAGACTGTCTGAGAATAGAATTGGTACCCCTGAGTTTTTCTGAGGTGCTGGGGAATGCAGTATTGTGTTCCATCCTTTGACTTTCAGTCTATGAATGTCTTTGTGAGTTAAATGTGTTTCTTGTATACAGCATATTGTTGGATTTTGTTTCCTAATCTACTGTTCCGGTCCATTTCTCTTAATTGGTGAATTGAGTCCATTTACGTTGATCATTAGAATTGAGATATACTGTCTTATGGTTGACATGTTATTTACCTTTTATTCTTCTTTTTCTCCTGTGTTTAAGTGCTTGCCCTATTTAGTTGGTTGCTTCTGATTTCATTTATGGAGTTCTGATCATTTTGTTCCCTCTCTAGAACATCTTTCAGTAGCCTGTGTAGTGTTGGCTTTGTCATCCCGAAATTCTTTAGCTGTTCTTTGTCATGGAAGTATTTCACTTCTCCATCAAACTTGAAAGAGAGTTTTGCAGGGTATAGTAGTCTGGGCTGGAATTTGTTTTCATAGAGGACTTGAAGTACTCTGCTCCATGCTCTTCTTGCCTTCATGGTTTGTGAAGAGAAGTCGGCTGTAATTCTGATGGGTTTTCCTTTGAATGTGATCTGCTTCTTTTCTCTAGTGGCTTTCAGTATATTATTCTTGTGCTGCATTTCTGGGATCTTGACTATTATATGTCTCGGTGTGTTTTTCATTGGGTTGAGGTTACTTGGTGTTCTGTATGCTTCAGTTACCTGAATGTCACATTGTTTTCTCATATTATGGAAGTTTTCTGCTATTACTTCTGCCCATAATTTTTTAATGTCATTTGTATTGACTCCTTCTTTCTCATTGATGCTTATTAGTCTCACATTGTTCATCTTTGCATCATCTTCCACGTGATGGATCATTTTTTCCTGCATCCTCGTTGTTTTTACGAGATCCTTTCTTACATTTTTACTAGCTGCAACAGTATCTTGAAGATATGAAACTCTCTCTTCAGTTTCACTTAAACCGTTTTGCAAGCTTGTGATTGAGATTCTATTTTCCTCTATAGCTCTTTGACTCTGCTTCATGCAATCTATTTCTTTCCTATATTGCTCATTCAAGGAATCTGTCATTTTTCTAATATCCTCTTTTTTTTATCAATTTCTTCTTTAGAAGCAGTTATAAATTCTTTTCCTGCAGTGTTTTTTCAGATTGGGTCTCCTCCCTATCTTTCTGTATTTGCTTCTTTACTTCAGATGCTGTGAGTTCTGAGAATTCTTTTTTATCTCCGAAAAGAATTGCACTCTTAGTTCCTCTATAACTTTCTGCTGTTGCTTGTTTACTATCAACACTCTTAATTCATACATTTGAACCCAGCTAGTGTCCTCCGCACTTGTTCTGGGTGGGCATTGTTTTCCTCCATATGTTTCTGCATTTCCTTCTTTACTGCAGATGTTATTTATTCAGGGATTTCTTTTTTTATTTCCAATCTGAGTTCCTCTATACCTTTCTGCAGCTGTTTCTTTATTTCAGAAGCCGTTGATTCATTACTTTCAGCTGTGTGATTCCCAATTTGTTCTGTGTTAGTGTCCTCTGCACTTGCTACAGGTGGGCTTGGGTTCTGAGTTTACATTTTTTCCTTATCATTTTGTGTAGCTGTGTCTTCTGACCTTTGTTGTAGTTATAACCTTCATACCCACTGAAGTTCATGTGCAGATCTACAAAGTTTGGATTTATCTAGCTGTGCCTGGCTTTTGTCTGGCTGCTGTGCTCAGCTCCTTCCCACTGCTGCCCTTGAGGTTGATCCTGTTATGCCCCCCTACAAGATTTTCTGCTCCTGGACTAGCTGTGTGGTTCTATCCTTTACACTCTCTGTAGGGATTGCAGCTGCAGTGTTACACCCCAGGCCTGTATGCCAGGCCTGAGCTCAGCCTGAGAGGTCAAGATGGAGTAGGGGGGAGAGGCAGATCTCCCAAACACTCTCTGGGTCTGGGCTAGGGCCCGGTCTGGGGGTTCCCGCAATGTGGCAGATATTCCTACTCAGCGGGCGGGGTGGTGGGGGTACTGTGGAATGTTGGGGGGTGTCCCAAAAGAGTGGATGAGGGTCTCACCCATGCTGTGCCTGGGCTGGGACCCGTAGTAGGTCCTGCTGTTGCCGTGTAGCACGAATCTCTCCCACACACTCAGTGGACCTGGACTAGGTCTGGGTCTGGGAGTACCGGGAACGCAGCAGGAATTCCTACTGGGCAGGCGGAGTGGGGGAGGTGCTGCAGAGGGTCGGGGCTTCCCAAGGGGGTGCAAGAGCATCTCACCCACTCTGCGCCTGGCTTGGGACCAATAATAGGTCCCGCTGGTGTAGTGTAGCCGGAAGCTCTCCCACACATTCACCGGACCAGGGCTAGAACTGGGTCTCCATTTCTAATTTTTAAAGAGAATAAATATAGTAAAATAGAATCGAAATGATGCAAAACCACTACAACATTTCACCCACATAAGAGATTAACTTAAAACCAGAAGCACCAATGCAGTTACCCATTTAAACTTTGGCAAATCAGGATCATTATTGACTCTATCTTCACCTAGAACAGTACCAGAATCTTGCTTTTTGAAGAGGAGCATCACGACTTCCAGACGATTTCAGGAACAGTTATTTTTTTAAAGTTCTGAGAAAATTCTAGTGGATATTTCTCATTTAGAATTTGGGGAGCCTGCCCATTAGCTCAGCTGTTTAAGTGCTTGCTTAAGCAAACCAGTCACTCTCAGAATTCTGTGGTTCAATACCCACATCCTTATGCCTTACCATTCCTGCCCTTAAAGCATCTTGAGTGGGCTAAAAATATCCTTCTGAACTTTTTGGGGCCGGGGATATTGCTCAGTAGAATAAGCACTTTCCTGGCAAGTGCAAAGGCCTGAGTTCAATCCCAAGTTCTGCAATAAAATAACATAAAATAAAATAATAGAATTTTTATAGATTGTCACTGCCTTCATTAAAGAAGGACTAAAATGATTCCACAGGAACTAAGAATAAGGATAGTGTCCTCTGAGACTGTATGGCTGCCATCTTTTCTTCTTTATCAGGCTTGTGAGTTTTCAGAGAAACTTTAGATATTTCACTGAAATAAATCACCACAACCTATTTGGGAAGATAGTCTACCTCTAAGAGTTGTAGAACTTCCTTCTTTTGTTTTAGAAATGATTGCTTATTATTTGGCTAAAGTTCTCTCCAGACTTTTGTATAGGCATATAACTCCAGAAAGGCATATTTAGAGTCTACAGAGATGTATCGCTTCTTGGCTTTTCTTATATGAATACCTCATTAAATTCTATTAATTCTGCCTTTTAAGCAGAGCTTCCTGGGGAAAGAAGTTTTGCTTGAATGATTGATTATGAACTTACAATTGTATATACTCCCTTCCAAAGTGCTTCTTGAATAACACTACTTACATCAGTGAACCACACCTTTTCAGGGCCTTGGAGTGTCAGGTGGCTGATAACTTCCTTGTTGCATAAGTCTGGGATATCATTTCCCCACAGGAGTAGCTTCTAGACCTCTAAAGATCAAAGGGGAAGGATTAAGGGTAGTGTAGGTTTTTATAATAACTTCAGTGGTTTCTAAGAGTATGGTCTGATACTTGCTAAGACACTTCCCTGTTAATCAAAAATGACTTTTCCTTTCCAGAACACAGTGGTACCTTGATTTACATACTTTGTTTTAAAAGTTTGGGGAAAATACCTGCATTTGTATAGGGAAGATGGCTGTGCTCATATTTGTCACCAAGTGCAGAATTTTTAATGTAAGTAGAATTTCACTGAAAACATTTTTGTGTACCAAACTGTTTGCGAAAACAAATGTTCCTTAATCAAGGTGTTACTGTAGCTCTGACCTGATATTGAATCAGGACTTCTAATCTCTGAAAATTAATGTTATAGCCTCCTGTATTAGCATAGCTGGAGCTGCCCTCAAGTTGTTGTTTGGTGTCAGGAGGCCCTGTGGTCATCAACTAGATCTGATCCCAAGACCATTGTCCTTCCCTTTGTGTAAGAACATATCCCCAATAGTGAAGTTTCTGGAGTGAAACTAAGTCTTTTCTTTGGGTACATTTTATTCCTTCTTAGCTATAAAGCTGAGAGTTTGCATAACATTATGTTTGTATAACTCCCAATTTGGGCTGCAAATGAAAACATTATCTGCATACTTTAGGATGGGTCCCCGTTTAAGCCTTAGATTCCCTATGTCTTTCTCTAGTGACTGAGAAAAAATATGAGAATTATCTCTAAGTCACTGTGGCAGAACTCTTCAACTTTACTTGTGATTCTTTATTAAAATGGACTGTAATACTCAAAGACAAACAAAACTGGAAGTCTGAATGTAGGAAAATATATCTTTTAGATCTGAGACTGAGAATCAGTTAATGTCCCCTGGAAATTTGAAAATAATTTTACATAAATGTGAGGCAGACATCTTTTCCTATGTTACATTCTCCTGAGGATTTTACTATAGGGCAAATGGGAATATTATAAGAGAATATGACAAGGGTACAAACTACTGTTTTTCAGAAACCTGTCTATTAGAGTCTGTAGACGTTCACGTGGTCTCTTTCATTGGATATTGTTTGTGCTAAGGAATTTTGGCTGACTTCTTTTAGCTTTATATCATCTACTGGCATACTTGAATTTGTCTTACTATGTATTTCAATGTGCTATGCAGCAGGATTTACCTCTTGAATAATTTGTTCAGGGACATCTGATGTAATACCAACAGATAAAATCCGTTTTGACTTTTGTTAGAAGTTGAGAATTGCCCCCAATTTTGTTTGTAAATTTCTTCTTAGAAGTGACTAGGATGCTGTGGGACAAGTAGAAGCCAAATATTTACACATTTGACCTTCAAAATGACACACCAGAGGAGGAATAAAGAATCTCTGACTAGCAGTCCCCTTGACCTCATCTATAATTATAGAGTCATAGGAAAATTTTTGAGAGAAAGGAGTCAAAACTTAATCAGCTCTCATTATGTCAATAAGTAATTCAATTTTCTCACCTATGATTTCTAATACTCAGGGTTCATCATAGGATTGTGTCATTGTAGTTTCCCTTTAATATCAGAGCTTAAAGCAATGATCTTAGCATGCTTAGCCCCTTCTTGGGAGTGGGGGCACTCATTTATCCAGTACCATGAGATACACATATTGTCTGCTTACACTTGGAGCAGATTCCATGTAGTCACTTTGTGCAGTCTCCTGCAGAATTCTTGGAGTTGAAACAAGAATTCATTCCTTGATTATGTTTGATTTCACTTCAATGATTTGGGTGAGTTTAAAACATTGCCAATTGTGACTTCTATAGTTCAATTTTTTATTTTTGATCCTCTTCTTGATCTCAGTTTCTAAACACAGAAAAGGCCATGTGGAGCAGTGGGATAAAGGTATTTGTGGGCTCATCTGAAGTGTTTGTAATTTGTATTGAATATGGATGACTGACAAATGTCAGTTCCTCTCCCTCTCTAGAAGATGGATCTAAACTAGTATATTTTTGAAAGACTATTATTACTACTCAACTATGGAAGATGTGGATTTTTCTTTTTTCCCTACATGACTGCTCAACTTAACATAATTAACAAACCTCTTAATATACCTTTTTATCCTCAGGATAAGAATATCTATCATATCAGACAGTACTTTTAGACCCTTACTAGTATCTGAGTGACAGTTTGGGTCTGTTGAAGGGAGAACAGCCTCTCCAGGGTGATTTCCTTCACTTCTTAAAAAATATTGTTCATTTGCATAGTTCCTCGTCTTTTGTAGGATTCTTTGTCTTTCATCTCTGGTACAACAAGTGGCCATGATAAGTTGGAATCTTGCCATTCTAAGTCAACAAGGAAGGGTAATAATTTGAAACCCATTTCAAACTCAATAGATTCCTCTGATAGTTGGCTTATCAATTCTTTGCATTGCTGGATATCTGTAATGACAACAGGGACACCAGAACTCAAGTACTCCTCTTCACTCCTAGGCCATCATTTGGGGCAGAATTAGATCTGAATTAGGGGAGTAAGATGCACCATTTCTGGTATATCCTGTGTAGCTCAAAGCTTTCTTTGTATACCCTCTAGGATTTAAGGATGAGAAACATGATGTGGAGTCTGAGTAATGTTGCTTTCCTCTGAGCTGCTGGGCTCTGGTGGAATTCCTCAGTCACTTGAAGAAGATGAAATTAATTAATTGGCCTGAAGACTATAAATAAAGAGAAGGTAAAAGAATTTGCCCGGTGTCTTTGCTTTCATTTAACAGAATACAGAGATTTATGTGTCCTTGTGAGTTAGGAGTGATCAAGGAACAGGACTGCAAAGATCTGTTTTCCTCTCTAAATGTCATGGTCACTAAGTTACTCCTGAGGAAATGATTATAAAAACCTGGATATTAGGGAGTTCATTCCACCTTCCTTATTTTAAGTAGAAATGATTTAATTGAATATGATCCTCATAATTTAAACTGTTATCTCTTACCCAACTTTTGCCATTTCCTAGTTCATATTAAACTCCAACTGTTTCATAATAGTGAATAAGTTGTAACTTTTTTAAACTATCAAAAGCAAAACTTTTCCACTGATCAAAGTAGAGAGTAGTCATCAAGTTTGTGAACTTCCAGTCTATAGTTATCAGATGCCCCATAACACATATTAAGATTTATCTATAAAGTGAAAACTAGGTACTGTTTCCTTAAAATAATGTCTCATGAGGGAGACCAGATATGAGTCCACAAAGCAATCTTACATGACTCAAGTATTTGCTAGACAAACATATTTGTGAAGCTAGAATGCTGCTAGCATCTTTCACAGAAGTAAGGAAAAATGACAGAGTTTCCATTACAGAGCCACTGACTCCTTCAGGAGAAGTGTATTGAGCCACTTCATGGTTTTACTTGGCCAATGGAAATGTTCAGTTGGTCAAGGTGAAGTTGCCCCATCCAGTGCAGTACCATCACCCACCAACAGAACTCCCTTACTTCCTTAGTCCCTTTGTGCCACTTGATGACTCTGGTTAAGAAAGAGGGAGTGACTTGGGAAACAATTACTCTCACATTTACACCACAGCAAAATATCTGGTCTTTAAGGCAGAAAAGAAAAAAAAAATTCAAGACAAAGATGGTTAAATTTTTGTTTATTGACAGTAACTTGAGTTAAGATTCGCTGATATTTTTGTTCCCCTCAGCAATCAGGTACAAGTCTAAGTTGCCTGAATTATTAAAAATAATTTTATTGAGAAACAAACAGAAATGAGACAGTTTCAAAAGCGATTAGTAGGACAGTTTCAATAATTAATACATTGCATATTGTTATCTTCTTAGTGGTTATTCATGGAACAAATGCAGACATGAGGGACCTGGTGAGACAGTTCAGTGGAATAAGCACTGGCCTAGTAAGTGCAGAGTCCTGAGTTCAATCCCCTGTACCACATACACAGAAAAAAAATGCAGACATGACATCCTATCCACAAACACTATTAGAACAACTCTATTCAATGAATTAAGAGAAAGTAGCTATATATCTATCCTAAGTATTCTGAATATACAGAAACAAAATGGTCCTTCATTTGTATCCCCTTTTTTGTATAGTTTTGTTAGAGATGAATTTTGTGAAAAAAATTGAAATGATCTACCCGACTTTAAGCAAAAGAGGGGAAGCCCACATATGTTCTAAAACTAGAGGCTTATATCTCACATAAAAGGGTGAAATTTCCTGAGATCATAAGGGAAATTGAGAAAAAAAGTATAAAAACGCCCTACCAAAACAAAAAATGAAAAACAAAAGACGTGATAGTAGCTGATCCAAAATGGCAGCCATTCATGTGATAAGACAAGATGGTGACGGAGGCTAAGGGAGTACACTGAGAAGGAAAAGCCATTAATGTGGAAAGTACAGATGGTACTTCAAGCTCAAAGAACTAAACTGGTATAAATAGCTACTCAAGCAGCCAGGTTACCAACAGCTCTCTGCCCCCAAAGAGCAAGAAAGCTGAGCAAACTATCATGGAGCAGACACATGAGGTCATAAATGCATACTAATCTCTAAGTCACAGACACAGTACTTGAATTACCTGTTCTTCAATTGGGTTAATAAAATGCTCTTTGACTGTTCAATGACTTTTATCAGAAATGAGTGACTATAAATCTGAAAATGAAGCAAAAGGGAGATACACTTCAAATGGGCTTGTAGATGTTCTATGACTAGAAGAAACACACATAGGCCTTGCATTTCCCTCCCACATCTCACATGAATGAAACAGCAGAAAATAGTTCCTGGCACCATAAGTGAGTCTCCTGTGATCCCTATCCCAGAATAGAGAGAAGCAAAGGAAGAATAAGAACAATAAGAAGAACAAGAAGGAGAAGAGGAAGGGGAAATAGAAAGGAAAGGGGCCGAAGAATGGGAAGGTGAAGGAAGAGGTGGAGGATAAGGATGAAAAGATGGTTTGTGATGTTTAGTTTTTTTTATTTTAATGAGAAAAAAAATGAAATAGCAAAGAAACAGTTTCAAAACACTTTCATAGGAAAATTACAATAACTAACATAGTACATATTGTTGTCTTCATAGTAGTTGTTCAGAGGAAAAGATGCAGAAATGGTATCTTGTCTAAATAATATTAGTACAAATATTTCTTATCAATGATCTAAGAGGAAGTAGCTGTATATCTATGCTAACTATTCTATATATACTTTTTTCACAACAATACGGTCCTTTATTTATATCCTCCTTTTTATTTTTTTCTTTAATTTTTTTTATTATTTATTTTTTTGGCAGAAGCAGGGATTGAACTCAGGCCCGTGCACTTGCCAGGCAAGCACTTATTCTACTGAGCTATCTCCCAGCCCCTTTCATTTTGTTTTGGAAGAGATGGGTGTTACATTGTAATTAGAGAAGCTGTATTTGGAGAAGTCTTTAAAGGACTCCTTCATAATTGATGCCAGTCCAAAGATTGTAGGGACCTGAATTCAGCAAAATAAGCCAATATATTCCAATAGTCCATAATAGTAGTGAGTTATCAGCACAACTGGCAATTGTCAGAAGTTGTTGATGAGCCTTTTATAGCTCAGCATATTAATATAGTTTTACTATTTATACCTTGTGATTACACTTCTCTGCTAGATTGTTAAGACCAAGTTAAAGAAAGACATATATAATTAAAAATGTAACTTTTGCTATCTGACTAGTTCAGTCAAATCCTCTCAAGATTTTACTCTGGAAGATTGTATAGTACTTTGTGGATCTTCTGTCAATGTCAAGACATCTGCAGGAGTCACAACAATTGCTTGACCAATTTGCTCTCTGTAAAATCCTGAGAGAGTTTTTTTTCTCTGTATGTGCCTGTCCTTAGGCACTCTACATCTTCAGTCACTTTCCTCTGTGGCCCCATAATCTCCTTGATCAGAAAATCTGAGATACCACTTAGTTACAAGATGTCACAGCAGAGGTTCTCTTATGTCTTGAGTCTTCACTGACCTTGAAGTGGTAAGGCCAAAATGTTGGCTATCCTTTTAGCCCATCTATCTCTCTAATTTTTGGTCTACAAACTTTAGTGGTTAAACATCCAGAAGAGAAACTTGATATTATTATCCAACAACAGAGACAGTTAAACTTCATAATTGCTATCTGCCTGAATATCAAATATCAGACATATAATAGAACTGTGATTTTCCAATAACCAGGGATATTCTAAAATTTGAATACCAAAAAATTGTTAAAAAACCATTTCCCCTTTTTTAAAGAGAAATTTAGAAATCAAACCATATGCAACATTGTAGCATGACAATCCTGCTACATTTTGTTTTTATTGTCTCTAATTTACATTTATTGCATTTTTACAAACATTTATTTTAAATAGAGCATAGCAATAATTGCTATGACATTAGAAGCAGTACACATTTAGAAGACCAAAAGGACAGGTATTTCAAACATGGTTTTAGTATTACATATTGCTGACGGGAATGTAGTTGTTTGGTTCACTGATAGCAGAATATAGAGATAACCAGGGTGAGAATCTCCACATTAACAGCCATTTTCAACAACCTGATGTAAATTCTTAGGACCATTGCCTTAATCATCTTGTTTATATAAATGTATGATTTTGCGTCAACAATATGTCCTAACTTTTCACCTTTCTCTCTTTTCTTTGTTGAATCTTTAAGTTGTCTCTTTTCATTTAACTATGTTATACATTTCAATTTTTATTTCTTCTTTTGAGTTATTACACTATGGAGACAATATGATATTTATACATGTGGATCTGGTTTGTTTCACTTATGAGTATATCTTCACTTGGTATACACTTAAATATATAGGCTTCAAGTTTATCTTTCTTCATAACTAAGCAATACTCCATTATATAAAATCACCACTTCTTTTTCATCCATTGCTCAAGTGATGGGCATTTTGTTTGTTTCCAAGATTTGTCTATGACAAACTGTGCTTCTATAAACATAGGTGCATATATACCATTATGGTATGATGTTTTCAGTTTTTTTGGCAAAATTCCTAGAAAGGGATACCTGGTTGAATGAGATTTCCAGTCCTTGTTTTTTGAGGATTCTCCACACTGATTTCCGTAATGGCTGTACCAATTTACATTCCCAACAGCAGTGGGGAAAGGTTCCTTTTTCCCCACAGCCTCTCCAACATTTGTTGTTGGTTGATTTCTTTATGATAGCCATTCTTTCTGGGGTCAGATGGTATCTCACCATTATTTTAATTTGCATTTCACGAATGGCTAGTGATGTGAAGCATTTTGTCATGTACTTATTTATTTCTTCTATTTCTTCCTCTGCATAGTGTAATTTCATCTCAGATACCCATTTTTTGATTGAGTTTTTAAAATTTGGGAACCTCATTTTTTTTTTGTTCTTTATGTGCTCTAGATAAAGTATCTATGTCTGAGGGATTATTGGTTAAGATATTTTTCCAAATTTTTGAGTTATCTTTTCAATCTCTTGGTAATTTCTGTGATGTGTAGAAAATTATAAATAAGAGAACATCCCAGTTATGGATTCGTTGAAGTATGTCTCAGGCGGTTTGATTTTTGTTTATGAAATTCTTGCATACCCCTATGACTTCAAGAGTTCCTCCTACTTTCTCTTCCAGGAGATTTAGTGTTTCTGTTTTAATGTTCAGATCTTTAATCCATTTTGACTTTAGTTTAGTGCACAGTGATAGAACTGGGTTTAGTTTTTTTGTCTGTTTGTTTGTTTTTGTTTTGTTTTCAGCATGTAGAGTACCTGTTTTTCCAGGACCATGTGTTAAAGCAGCTATCTTTCTTCCAGGGAATATGTCTGACACCTTCATCAAAGATAACATAGCTGAGTGTGCCTGTAGTTGTAGGTGCATCTTCTAATATGGTGCCCTGATCCTCAGGTGTGTCTTTTTGCCAGTACCATGTTGATTTTCTTACAATGGCTGTGTAGTATCATTTCAATTCTGTGATTGTAATGACTCCTACCTGCTTGTGTTGCCCAGGATTGCATTCTAGGTCTTATCTGGTTCCAAATACATTTTAGGAATATTTTCTTTAGATCTGTGAAGTATGCTGGTGGTTTTCTGATAGGAATCACATTAAATCTGTATAACAATTTTGGGAGCATGGCCACTTTCACTATGCTGGTTCTTCTTTTTCAGGAGTAGGAAATATCTTTCCATTTTCTGAAATCCTGTATGATCACTTATGTCAGAGTACTGTAATTTTATTTTTTCATTTATGCTTTATATTAATTTTATTGAGAAATAAATAGCAATGAGAAATTTTCAAAACAGGTTAGTAGCACAGTTACAATAATTAGTACATTGAATATACTTGTATTTTTAGTACTTATTCATAGCACAAGATGCAGACATGATATCTTGACTAAACATTACTAGTTCAAAACTTTCTTCTCATTGAAATAACATAAAGTAGCTGTATATCTATGCTAACTATT
>NW_004524819.1:147791-173454 GCF_000260255.1 Octodon degus | reverse complement strand
GATTTATCCTGCGACCCTGTACCTCATATTATAGATCCTTTGTCAGTGTCAGGCATGTGAATGAATCGTGGTCCTTGCTTGGCCAATTTGCTCTCTGCAAAAGCGTTAAAGAATGTTTTCTCTCCATGTGACTCTCCTTAGACACACTCTACATCATTGATCACTTTCCACTTTGGCCCCATAATCTCCTTGATCAGAAAATTTGGGACACAAATGATTTACATGATGTTACAGTAAAAGATATCATATGTCCTGAGTCTTACTTGATCTTGGAAGGCTAGGGCAAAATGTTGGCTTTCTTTGCTGCCCTCCTTTTTCTCCAATTTTTGGTTTGCAAACTTGTGTTCTTAACCCTCCAGAAGAGAAGCATATTGTTGTTACCATAACACCTAGGCTGTTGAGCTTAAAGTCACCATCTGTTTGAATATCAAACATCTTAGGCATAACATGGAACAGATATTTTACATAAAGTATCCATATGTTAAATTTTAAGTTCCTACAGAATATGACAAAAAATATTAAGATATATTTTAAAAATAGAAATGAAGAGTTATATATTTTTACACACAAGTCCTGAAATCTAACCATATACAAATTGTTGCACAACAGTCCCACAACACTCCTTTTCCTGTCTCCTGTCTTCATTATCAACCTCCTTCCTTTCTAAACAATCATCTACTCAAGAGACAGCATGACAGGAACTGCAGTGTCATGACAAGCAGCATGTACTCAGAAGACCAGAATGACAGGCACTCCAAGCATGAACCTATTATTACATAATGCCATCTTCAGTGCAGTTGCTTAGCTCACAATTCTCAGTACGTATAGGTAGTCAGGGTAAGAATCCTTCTAATTAACTGCTAGGTTCAAAAATCTTCTCAGGAAGATTCTCAGGAACATTGCCTTACTTATCTTGTATATATAACTGTACGGCTTCCTCTGTCATGTTTCCAACCTCTTCTTTTTGCTCTCTTTTCATTGTCTAGTCCTCAAGTACTTGCTTTCCTTTTAGTTGTATTATACATTTCTATTTGTATTTCTTCTTTTGAGTTCTTATACTTGGAAAACTACGTGATATTCACACATGTGTGTCTGGTTTATTTCACTTATAAGTATATCTTCAAGTAGCATCACTTCAATATAAAGGCTTGGAGTTTATCATTCTTTATGGCTGAGAAATACTCGATTGTATAAAGATACCACATCATTTTCATCCATTCCTAAGGTGATGGTCACCTAGTTTGTTCCCAAGATTTGGCTATCAAAAATTGTGCTGCTATAAACATAGGCACACATATATCATTATGATATGATGTTTTCAGAACTTCAGGGAAGATTTCCAGGGGAGGAATACCTCGTTTAAATGGGATTTTCAGTCCTAGTTTTCTAACGAATCTCCACACTAATTTCCATAATGGTTGCACCAGTCTACATTCCCACGAACAGTGGAGAATGGTTTCTTTTTCCTCAGAGCCTCTTTAAAATTTCTTGTTAGTTTATTTCTTTATAATAGCAATCCTTTCTGGGGTGAGATGATATCTGCATGCTGTTTTAATTGGCATTTCACAGATGGCTAGTGATGTGGAGCATTTTTTCATATATTTATTCACTTCTTTAATTTCATCCTCTGAGAAGTGTGTGTTCATCTCAGATGCCCATTTCAGGACTGGGTCTTTCAATTTTAGGGTCCTAGTGGTTTTTAGTTCTTTATAAATTCTAGAGAGCAGATATTTGCCTGAGTACTTATTTTTCAAGAAATTTTCCACATTTGTGGGTTGTCTTCTCACTTTGTTGGTAATTTCTTTTGATATGCGTAAACTCAATAAGAAGAGGCCCCAGTTGTTAATTCTTTCAAGTGTTTCCCGTGTGATTTGATTTTTGTTGATGAACTCTTTGCTCACCCCCGTGTCTGCAAGAGATCCTCCTACTTTCTCTTCTAGGATATTTAGTGTTTCTATTTCACTGTTAAGATCCTTAATTAATTTTGACTTAGCTTAGTGCATCATGACAAACTGGGGTCAAATTTTAGTTTTCAGCATGTAGAGAGTCTGTTTTTCCAGCAATATTTGTTAAAGAGGATATAATTTTTCAAGTGAGTATGCTTGGACAGTTTGTCAAAGATATGTTGACTGAGTGTGTTTGTAGATATTTCAACATCTTCTAATCTACTCCATTGATCCTCAGGTCTATTTTGTTGCCAGAACCAGGCAGATATTAGCACAGTATCCTTGTAGTGTAATTTCAAGTCAGGAATTGTAATCCCTCTTGCCTTGTCTTTGTTGTTCAGGATTGCCTTTGATATTCTATGTCTTTTCTGGTTCCAAATGTAATTTAGGATCGATTTCTCTAGGTCTGGGGGGTATGTTGGTGGTAGTTTGATAGGGATTGCATTAAATGTGTACAGCAATTTTGGGAATATGGTCATCCTCACAATGTTGGTTCTTCCTGCACAGGAGCATGGGATGTCTTTCCATTTTTTGAAATCCTCTATGATATCTTTTTTAAGAGTACTGTAATTTTCCTTGAAAAGGTCTTTGTTTTCTTTAGTTAGATTTTAATTCCAAGGTATTTAAATTTCCTCAGTGCTATTGCAAAAAGTATTGTTTCTATATCCTGCTATGGTACTGAATTTCTGTATTAGTTCTAGTAGCTTCTTGGAGTTTTTTGATCTTCCAAGTAAAGTATCCTGTCAACTGCAAATAATGATAATTTAACTTCTTCTTTACTTATTCTGCTTCCTTTTATTTCTGTCTCTTGTCTAATTGTTCTAGCTAATGATTCCAGTACTATATTTAATAGGAGTGGTGATAGAGGTCATCCTTGTCTTGTACCAGATCTAAGAGTAAAAGATTTCAGCTTTTCCCCATTTAGAAATCTGTTAGCCATTGAGTTTTCATAAATGGCTCTTATCAGATTGAAGTAGAGGCCATCTATTCCAATTTTATGTAGGACTTTGAAAAAGAATGAGATTAGGAGTTTGTCACAAGTCTTCTCAGCATCTATTGAGATGATCATGTAATTTTTAATTTTCACTCTATTGATATAGTGCATTGCATTCATGTATTTTGAATATTGATCCATTATTGCATACCTGGTCATGGTGTATCATCTTCTTAATGATTTGCTGCATTCCATTTGCTAGGATTTTTTTTGAGAATTTTTGCATCTATGTTCACCAGGGCGATTGGCCTGTAGTTCTGTTTTTTAGCTGCCTCTTTCTCTGGTCTTGGTAATCAGTATAATATTTGACTCCAGGAATGATTTTGGGAGGATTTCTTCCTTTTCAATTTCATTGAAGAGCTTGAGAAGTATAGGGCCTACATCTTCTGTAAATTTCTTGTAGAATTCAGCTGGGAATCTATCCAGACCTGGAATCTTCTTTGTCCGTATTTTTTTTATTACATCTCATATTTCCTTGGCTGTTATTAGGCTATCAGAAGTGGTTGTGTCTTGTCAATTCAGTTTTGGTAATTTATATCTTTCTAGGAACCTGTGCCTTTCATCTGTGTCTTGTATTGTATGAGAGTAAATATTCTCAAAACGTCTATTGAGAATTTTCTGAATTTCCACTGGGTCTGTGGTGATTAAATACTTTTCATTCCTTATTGCTTGTAGTTGAATTTTTTCTTTCCCCTTTTTGTTGCTGTTAGCTAGGGGCATATTGATTTTATTTAATATTTCAAAGAACCAGCTTTTTGTTTCATTAATTATTTGAATGGTTTTCTTGGTCTCAATTGAATTATTTTCTGCTCTAATCTTTATAATTTCTTTCTCTCTTCAGTCTCTGGGTTTGATTTGCTCTTCTTTTTCTACTTGCTAGAGATGAAGTATTAGGATGTTTATTTGTTCCCATTCTGTTGTCCTAATGTGTGAGTTCACAAGTATGAATTTCCCTCTGAGAACTGCTTTGATTGCATTCCATAAATTCTGAAAAGTTGTGCCTAAATTTTCACTGAATTGTAGATATTGTTGAATTTCTCTTTTAATTTCGTCTATGACACATTGGTTGCTGAATAGGGTGTTGTTTAATTCCATATATTTAGGATTTTTTGTGGTATCTTTTGTCAATTATTTCCAGTTTCATTGCACTCTTGTCAGTTAATCTTCATGGGATGATTTCTGTTTTCCTGCATGTACTGAAGCATGACTTATGGACCAGTATGTGTCTATTTTAGAAAATGACTCATGTGCAGCTGAGAAAAATGTGTATACAGCTTTGTTTGAGTGGAACACTGTATATATCCATCAAGTTCATTTGTTTCAAGCTCTGATTCAGTTCTGTTATTTCTTTCCTAAGTTTTTGTCTGGTTGACCTATCTTTTTGGGATATGGTTTGTTAATGTCTCCTGTTAAGATTTTAAGATTCTGGTAGAGGATATTAGATTTTTCATGTCCTTTAAGATTTGCTTTATACAGTTGGGTGATCCCTTGTTTGTTGCATACATATTTATGAGTTACCTCTTCTTGAATTTTTCCTATAACCAGTATATAGTGGCCTTCTTTATTTCACTTGATCTTTCTTGGTTCAATGTTGAGACTGTCTCAGAAGAGGATTGTGACCCCTGCTTTTGGCTGAGATGCTGGGGTCTGTAATATTATTTTCTATCATTTGACTTTTTGCCTATAAATACTTTTATGTGTTAAATGTACTTGTTGTATACAGCATATTGTTGTATTTTGTTTCATAACCCACTGTGACAGTCTATTTCTCTTAATTGGTGAATTGAGTCCATTTGCATTGATAGTTATAATTGAGATGTATTTACTTACAATTGGTATGATATTTACCTACTGTTGTTTACTCCTTTTTCTCCTGTGTTTAACTGCTTACCCTATTTTGTTTTTTTCTTCTGACTTCATTCTTGGAGTTCTGATCATTTTGGTCCCTCTTTAGAACATCTTTCAGGAGCCTGTGTAGGGTTGTCTTTCTCATCTTGAAATTCTTTAGTTGTTCTATGTCATGGAAGTATTTCACTTCTCATGCAAACTTAAAAGAGAGTTTTTCAGGGTATAGTATTCTGGACTGGAATTTATTTTCATAGAGGACTTGTACTTTGCTTCATGCTCTTCTTGCCTTCATGGATTGTGAGGAGAATTAGGCTGTAATTCTGATGGCTTTTCCTTTGAATGTGATCTGCTTCTTTCCTCTAGAGGTTTTCAGTATATTATTCTTGTGCTGGATTTCTGGGATTTTGACTATTATATGCCTTTATGTGCTTTTATTTGTTTTGATGTTATTTGGTGTTCTGCATGCTTCAGTTACCTGAATGTCAGATATTTTGCTCATATTTGTTAAGTTACCTGCTATTACTTCAGCCCATATTTTTTAATGTCATTTGTATTGACTCCTTCTTTCTCTTTGATACCTATTAGTCTCACATTGTTCATCTTTGAATCGTCTTGCAAGTCATGAATTAATTTTTCCTGCATCCTAGTGGTTTTTAAGAGATCTTTTCTCCCCTCTTTAGTAGCTGCACCAGCATTTTCAAGATCTGTAACTCTGTCTTCACTTTCACTCAAATGGTTTTGCAAGCATGTGATTGAGATTTTAAGTTCCTCTATACCTCTTTGATTCTGCTTTATGCGATCTATTTCTTTCCTGTATTGCTCATTCAAGGAATCGGTCATTTTTCTAATCTCTGTTTTTTTTATCAATATGTTCCTTGGAAGCAGTTATTCATTATTTTGCTGCAGAGGTCTTTTTCTGATTGGGGTTCCTCCCTATGTTTCTGAGTTTGATTCTTTACTTCAGATGCTATGAATTCAGAAAATTCTTTCTGTATTTCAGAAAATAATTGCACTCTGATGTCTTGTATAACTTTCTTCTGTTACTTATTTATTTTTCACACTATAAATTCCTACATTTCAGCTGAGCTAGTGTCCTCTGCATTTGTTCTGGATGCCCATTTTGTTTCCTCCGTATGTTTCTGCATTTGATTCTTTACTGGAGATGCTATTAGTGCAGGGTTTTCTCCTTTCATTTTCAATCTGAGTTCCTCAGATACCTTTCTGTAGCTCTTTCTTTTTTTTCTGAAGCTCTTGATTTATTGATTTCAGCTGTGTGCTTCTCAATTTGTTGTTTGTTAGTGTCATCTGAACTTTTTTGTGTGGCCTTGGGGTCTGAGATTGCATTTTGCTCCTTCTCAATGTCATTTTGTATAGCAATGTCTTCTGACCTTTGTTGTAGAGATTTGGGGCAATTATAACTTTAGCACCTACTGAAATTCAGGGCAGATCTACAAAGTTTGAATTCATCTAGCTCTACCTGGCTTAGATCTGGCTGTTGTGCTCAGCTCCTCTTGCTGCTGCCCTTGGGAGTGAACCTGTTATGCCTCTCTGGCAAGATGTTCTGCTCTTGGACTAGCTGGGTGGATTTTTCCCCTACTCTCTCTGCAGGGAGTGCGGCTATAGAGTTTCACTCCAGGCCTTTATGCCAGGCATGAACTGAGTCTGAAGGTGACAAGGTGGAGTAGGGGGGAGAGGAAGCTATCCCACACACTCACCGGACCTGTGCTAGGCCTGAATCTGGGGGTCCCTAGTATGCGGCAGAATCTCTCACTCATTGGGAGGGAGTCGGGCGACTGCTGAGTGGTGGTGTCAGGATTCCCTAGGGGGTGAAATAGGTGTGCCTGGGCTTGGACCCGGCAGGTCCTGCTGAGGCAGGGTAGCCGGAATCTCTCCCACACACTCACGTGGCTTCTCTTACTTCTTTAGTTAAATTAATTCTTAGTTATTTCATTTTTTGTGTGATTTTGTGAAGGATAGTGTTTGTCAAATTTCTCTGTAAGTATGTTTCTTTCTTGTGTAGAGCAATGCTATTGAGTATTAGGTATTGAGTTTGTATCCTGCTGTGCTTCTCAATATTTTGTTAATTCTAGTATTTTTTGGTGGACTTTTTTAGGTCTTCCAGGTAGAGTATCATATTATCTGCAAATAATGATTGTTTAACTTTTTCCTTACCTATCCTTGTCCTTTTTGTTTCTCTTTTTTTGCCTAATGGCTCTAAATAATTATTCTAGAAGTATGTTGAATAGGAGCAGTGATAGTGGACTTCCTTGTCTTGTACCTCATTTGAGAGTAAAAGGTGACATTTTTTTTTCCTATTTAGAATAACATTGGCTGTTGGATTTTGGTAGATGGTGTTTATCAGATTGAGGTAGAGGCCATCTATTCAAATTTTCTGTAGGAATGTGTTCCTGTCTGTTGAACTTTGTCAAAATCCTTTTCTGCATCTATTGAGATGGTTGTGGAGTTTTTAGATTTGGCTTATTGATATAGTGCATTGCATTTATAGATTTGTGCATTT
Organism: Octodon degus; assembly: GCF_000260255.1. NCBI lineage: Eukaryota > Metazoa > Chordata > Mammalia > Rodentia > Octodontidae > Octodon > Octodon degus. The sequence continues at coordinate 166,148 of NW_004524819.1, read as the reverse complement.
TCAACCATCCTTGAATCCCTGGGATGAATCCTGCCTGGTCATGATGTACAATTTTCTTAATAATTTTCTGTGTGCTATTTGCTATAATTTTGTTGATGAGTTTTTGCATCTTTATTCATGAGGGAGATTGATCTGTATTTCTCGTTTTTAGTTCACTATTTCTTTAGTTTTGATATCATTATAATAATTGCTTCCTGAAATGATTTTGGGAGAATTGTTTCTTTTTGAATTTCATTGAAGATTTTGACAAGTATTGGGATTATATCTTCTGTAAATTTCTTGTAGAATTCATCTGTGAATCCATCAAGACCAGGACATTTCTTTGTCAGTAGATTTTTCATTACATTTTGTATTTCATTTGGTGTTATTGGGTCATTGAGAGTTCATATAAATTTTTATTTCCGTTTTTGTAATTTGTACTTTTCTAGGAATCTGTCCATATGTTCTGTATCTTCAATTCTGTGGAAGTAATGATATTCAAAGTAGCTACTGATGATCTTCTGAATTTCCACAGGATCTTGAAAAATTTCTCCCTTTTCCTCTTTATTGCATGAATTTGAGGGTTTTTCCTTTCTTCTTTTAATGAGGCTAGCTAGGTTTTTCCCAATTTTTCTAAATCTTTCAAAAAGCCAGTTTTTTGATTCGTTGATTTCTTAATTCATTGCATTGTTTCATCACAATTGTATTAATTTATGCTGTAATCTTTATTATTTCTTCCTGTCTTTGGGCTTTGAACTTGGTTTGGTCTTCTTTTTCTAGATGCTTGAGGTGCAGCATTAGGGTAATTATCTGTTCGCGTTTTGTTTTCCTAATGTGTGAGTTTACATCTTTAAATTTCCCTTTAAAGACTGTTTTCATTGCATTCCACAAATTCCAATAATTTGTCGTTGAATTTTTATTGCATTGTGGATATTGTTTAATTTCATTTGTAACCCACTGTTTGCCCTGGAGGGTGTCTTTGAAATTCCATGTATTTATGTGGTATTTGTGGTTTCTTTTGTTGTAAATTTCCAGTTTCATTGCAGGGTGATCAGATAATATGCGTGGTATAGTTTTTGTTTTCTTGCATATACTTAAGCATGAGCTATGGACTAGTATGTGGTCTATTTTAGAAAACATCCTGTGTGCAGCTGAAAAGAATGTGCAATCAGATGTGGTTAGGTGGAACACCTTATGTCCACTAAGCCCATTGGTTCCAACTTCTGGTTTAGTTCTGTTATTTCTTTGATAATTTTTTGGCTGCTTGACCTATCTTTTTTGGATAAGGGGGTGTGAAGTTCTCCTGTTAAGATTGTGGTATTGGATGTTCAAATTTTCATGTCAATTAAGATTTGTCTTATATAGTTGTGTGCTCTCCTATTTGGTGTATACATATTTATGACTATTGTCTCTTCTTTTTGTGTTTTTCCACTAGCAAGTAGCTGCCTTCTTTATATTTTACTTTTGGTTTGCACTTCAGAATGTCTGTGAACAGGATAGGTACACCTTCTTTATTCTGAGTCCTGGTTCATATAGTATTGTTTTCCAGCATTTGACTTTCAGCCTATGAATTTCTTCATGAATCAAATGCATTTCTTACATACAGAATATTTTTGGATTTTGTTTTGAAATCCAGTCTGCCACTCTATTTCTTTTAATTGGTGAATTGATTCCATTTGCCTTCACAGATATAACTGAGATGTACTGACTTACACTTGACATGTTATTTTCCCGCTGATGGTTACGTATTTTTCTTTTGTTTTTATTTCTTTGCCCTATTTGGTGGGTTCTTTCTATTCTCATTCATGGAGTTGTGGTCATCATTGTATAGAATATATTTTAGTAGTCTGTGTTGTTTTGGCTTGGTCTTCATGAATTTGTTTAGTTGTCCTTTGTCATGGAAGTTTTTCACTTCTCCATTAAACTTGAAAGAAGTTTGTGTGGTATATCTGTCTGGGTTGGAAGTTTTTTTTTTTTTGTCTTTTTATTTTTATAAATTTGCGTTTATTTATTGGAAGTTGGTTTTTTTGCAAGACTTGAAGTAATTTGTTCAATGTTTTTGACTTGATGTTATTGGAAGACAAATCTGCTGTTATTCTGATGGGCTTTCCTTTAAATGTCATCTCTTTCTTTTCTGTATTGGCTTTTAGTATTCTGTTCTTGTGCTCAATTTCTGGGATCTTGATTAGTATATTCTGGCATGTGGTTTTAATTTTGTTGATGTTATTTTGGAGTTCTATGTGCTTTTCCTTTAGTTTCAGCTTTAATGAAGAACAAAAACAGCTCCATTTTCTGCTTTACTCTGAGATTCTCTTCCTGGTTAAATTGCACTTTGTGTCCATCTTGGCCAGCAAATCCAGCAGTTCTGTAGCTGCTGTACTGGAGGATACACATACTTTCATTCAGAGAGCCTTTTAAATGATTTTCCTTTAGAAAATTAATTTCCATTTTTAAATCCAATATATCCTTTAAAAAATTTATTGCAGTTCTAACCCTAACACCGGGGTGCACTGAGACAGTGTTCGAGACTGGGTTTGCTGATAAGCTCCTGTAATCCTAGCATATGAGAGGCCAAAAACAGGAGAATGACTACAAGTCCAATCTGTGTAGTAAAACCCTGTGCTAAATACATAAAAAGTAAATATTTATTTATATTGTGTTTTTTTAGGGAAGGGTTTACAGGGTGTTCAAGGTCTCACTACTAGATCATACTCATAATGATCCACCTGTTTACAGCCTCCCAAGTGCTGGGATTACAGGAGCACACCACCACGCCCAGTCTCACTTGCTGTATCAGGATGCTTGGGGATTGGGCTGGCACAGCATGCCCGGGGTCAAACCCCTGATACTTGTGCCTGCTTGTCAGTGCTTTAATCCACTGAGCTAATAAATAAATAAATAAATAAATAAATAAATAAATAAATAAAATTTTAATTTTAATCAAATAATGACCAATTGAGAAATATAAGAGACTGGTATGGTTTAAGCAATGTTTTGGACAGACTGAATAATAACTGATTTCCATGTATAATCAGCATGATTGACACCATGAAAAACATGGAAATTTCTTTGTATGGATGTGCTGTCCCTCCTAGCAGCTTTCACTGTACTGCCTCAGTGCTGGGTTACATGATAGTAGGCTACCTTAACCTCACTCCCCTCTCCAGAGCCAAAGGAGCTATGCCCCTCTATCCGTGGCCACTCTGAGCAGCCACTACATGTGCTTTCGGTTGCTCTGGCTGTGACCACTAGGTGTTTTAGGTTTTCTCACATTTAAACATAGAAACTACCTTTAGCCTAAGAAATATTTGATGGCAATTATACACATAGGCAACACCAATACTACAGTGTGCCAGTCAGGACCCCGCTATGTATCCCCAGGTGCACACGAATGTGTGCTTCAACCCCCACGGCTAGATTTGGTGCACAGATGTGGATTCAGCTAAGGAATCCCATCTTGGTGTACCTAAAACTTTAGCATGGAGCTCTCCCTGAACCCAGTTTGTATCCCTTCCCCTGTTGGCACTGCAATGCTTCTTGGAACCAATTGCTTCAATATAAATTAATTTTTCCATTCTCATTTAATTGGACAAAGCTAGAGGACCAAAATTCTATCTGCTTTACTTCTGCTTCAATTTCTTGGCCTGTTTGGGACTTGATTATAAAATAATACTCGACATGATGTCCTTTGTGATGGTCTTAGAAGGTAATGTAAATTTAAGAACAAAAAACCCTAATATTTTTACATACACCTATAAACTTCTGTGGTTTTGAGACTTTGTCTCATTTTTAGTTGAAAAATTCTATATATAAGTGCTTGCATGGCAAGTACAAGGGCCTGAGTTCAATTCCTGGTTCTGTCAGAAAAAAAAAAAATGGGTGGGGGCCAAGGAAATAACTCAGTAGAATAAAAATTCTATATACCTTTTTCCTTTTTGGTTATTTCTCTCAATAAGCTTGTTTATCTCTCTGGCCCCAAAAAGCCCTTTTCTGGCCCTCTTTAATCTCCATTCTCACTCCTTAAGGTTGATGTTCCAGTACCAATACATTCATGTGCTGAACACTGTCTTTAATCAGTTCACTTCCCTCCCTTATGCAAGCTCTCCAGATGGGTTCCTACTGCCCACACTTATCTCATGCTGGGTGTACTGCTTGTGAACCAATGTAGGACTCTTTTGGTCTCTCAGTGTACCCCAGGAAGAAATAGTGACAGGAGTGAGGAAAAGATAACTAAGAAGACGATGGCTAGGTCAGGTGGTGGCCTCTCACCTGATTGGAAAACAACATCCTCCAAAAAAAAAAAAATAGGGGCCTTTATTTATATCTTTGTCAAGCTAGTATCATGTGACATATGGTTGCCTGCTGAATAATAGTTGATATTGTACAGGAATGATGCTTTTCTCAGTTGTGAGGTAGCTTGTCTGCTTTAGGCACTGAGGCCTAGTCCTGCTCTCACACATCTGCCCAATTTTCAGCTTTAAGGGAGCCCAACAATATGAGTATACCTCCTATTTTGTAATTTGCTTCCTAATTTCCCCACCATCAATGAGTTTTAATATAAATCCTCTGGTTCCTTTCAATTCATCCACCACTGTCCTTTTACTCCCCATTCCACATTTATTGTCATTGCTTTTGACTTCAGACTTTTATTACAGTGGATAAAGTCTTCCTCAACTAAAGGATAGTCATTAGTTTCTTCCCTGTTGCCAGCATCATGCTGAAAATCCAAAGTACTTGGCTGGTCCAAGTTCACCTTTCTGGCCTCCCATGGCATTCCTTCCTCAGATTCCCTAGGGAGATCTTCTCAGGTCCTACCCAAGCCAGCTCTGCACCAAGGCCATGTCCCACACCATACCCATTGAAATTCCACCCCTGAAATCATGGACTCAAAGGCCCCATGCTGACAACAGCTGACAACCCTCCAACATTGTGTAGGCAGCCCCTCCAAGATGAATATCAATGCTTCCACCCCTTCCAACCTTGTATGGGCAGCCCCTCCTGGATGCCCATTGATGCCTTTAACTTAAAATGACAGAAACTGAGAAAAGCACAGGCATCGGTTTAATCATTTTATTGACATGGCTGGTGACAATAGCAAGGGCTCCCCCACAGATGATGATTTGGGAGCTGGATGAGGATGTAGCTGATATGCCACCAGAACTGTAGACTCAGGCCTCCTCACTTGTCCTTGGAGTGGACCATCTTGTCAAGCAGAGACTTGTCATCCTCCAAAGTGGAATGGAGCTGCTGGATGTTCTTTATCATGGTCTCCAGGTGCTGGGGGGTGATGAGTTTCTTGTGCTTGTCCTGAGCCTCCTTGCCAGCCTGGTCCAGGATGTTAGCTGTCAAAAACTCTAGGATGTCAGCGAAGAAGACTGGTGTGGTGGAGGACATTCGCTGCGCATAGCCACCTTCTCTCAGGTATCACTCCACTCGGCTCATGGAGAACTGGAGTTCTGCCCATGAAGAGCGGGAAACTGCCTTTTTCCTGGGCTTTGAAGACTTCCTCCCTCTTTTCTTCCCAGTCATGACATTCGACAAAAACTGCCCCAGCTTGTACTGTCCTGTGGCATGAGCTGCTGAAACTAAATGTGCTGCTTACAGCCTTTCTGTGCTTTTTCTTGGTCAGGAGTTGGCTTTGTGACATTCAGGGCTTTGTGATGTCATGGGTGACCACTGAGCTCTGGTGAGGTTTCAGTCTATGCATGTCCATGGTGTGAACCTTGTTGCCCCAGTAACTGGATACATTATTTAAAGGAGCTCTAATTTTCCAATAAACTTTAAAGCTGTAGAAAAATTTCTGTTTTGATGAGAGCATTGACTGGTATTTAGCACACCATTCAGGTCCTCTGGTCAGAGCTTTGCATTGACTAAGAGTACCTTATACTCCTTTGTTAAATTCCTAGCCATCCAGAGGCATACTAAGTCTCATGTCCAGTAGACTTCCATTTGTCTCCTTCAACATAGTGTAATGAAATCATTTTTCTATCATTTATGCAATTATTTAAATATTCATAATTAGTTTTTATGTTTGTTTGTCAGATTGCCTTCTAAATATTCATAATATCAGTGAATTTTATCTTATGAGTTGAATTCCTTTCTTCACTCCTTTTGTGGGCACTCTATCTTTCTTTAGACTTTAAAATTCCCACAGGGATATTATTAAAGAGGAGAGTTTTCCTTGTCTATAGAATACAGTTTTCAGTTATCTATTTGCTTTTGACTTTCATTGTCTCTCAATGATTTTACACATCTTTGTATGTGGTAATCACTGATAGGCACACAACCTCTAGCAGAACTTCAGTTGCCCTTCTGTCTTACAAAGAATGAAGTTTTGTCGTTGACATTGGCAAAGCGAAACTCCTGACCTTACCTGGATGAGTTTGTGTTCTCTAAATCCAAAGAATGAATTTTAGGAACAAATGGAGGTTATGAGCAGAATGTATTTATTGAGGCAAAGAAAGCACCTGTCCAAGAGAGGGACAGGAGGATGGCCTTGGGCGGGCAGTCCCACAGAATCTGTCTCTTTCAGGGACTTTTATAGTGTAAAACCATGTGGGTCTAAAGTGGGCATGAGGTGGAAGAAAACTATGGCCAACCAATGAGATTACAAGCACCATTGCTCAGGTAAAATTGATAAAATCAAGGACCAAATGGGGAAGTGAATGATGTAGTTATTGGGCACAAATATAGAACAAGACTTTGCCCAATAGCCAGCTGGTAGTAGGTGGACTATTGATTTCTCCTGGCTTCCTCTGGCTGATGATCAATATCAGGTCCTAATGGTTAGGAAGGTAAGCATTTCTTCTGTCTTTAATCCCTAGGTCTGGCCCACAGCAGGAGCATCTGTCACTCTTACAGTTGTAAGGTATCTTGTCTTCTGTGTTATCTCTTGAGGGACTAGCCCTGTCTGTCTACAATATTTCTATCTAACTCAGCTGCCTGCAACACCATCACTTGTATAGTCATGTTAATATTCCTGGTCAATATTCATATTTATGTATTATGAGTCTCCTTTGAACCAGGTATAGTATCTTCTAGTTTATTTAATACCTGTCATATAGTTACATATAAGTTAATATGCAGCCATATCTACATGACTGTCATAATTTTATGTATGTTAATAATTATTTTTACATATGCTTGAGGAATAACCTGACATGTTCAATTAATTCACTTACCTAGATCTATGTAAACGTCAATGACAGCAGTACTTCACATGTACGTTCAAATCTTTTAACTGCTTTTTAAAATATATGTGTTCATCCATGAACTTTGTTAATTCTTGTTACAAATTTTGTTATCTTGTCTTTGACATCAGTGCTTCTATTTATTTTGGTTTGGTTCGTTTACAGATGCTCAGTTGGTCTTCATTTTTGACTATCAAGATTGTGATTTTTTAATTTTACTTTTCAGCTGGTCAGGGGCTAAGGTAAACCTGGTCACAGTGGACTGCTGTCCAGCTCGCTGGTCATGCTTAGGCAGCCTCAGTTCCTCTGGCTCCTCCCAGCACCTGTAGCTCCTTGTGGACGTCAGGTTTCACCCCACCCCGAGGGCCTTCACTGGCCGCAGTGATCTCGACCCCAGGCCAAGGATGTGAGTATCTCATGCCAGACTGGGCCAGGGGCTGTAGGCATCCGGATTGCCCCAGGCAGTGACCTTGCTGCTGGTGCTGCTCACCTCCTGGGGCCAGTGAGGGTCCATCAGGCTCGGTTGAGAGGCTGGGCGTGGGGCCATAAAGGGTGGTACAAGTGGACCAACTACCTGAGCTGTTGGCGGCCTCGGTGGTTCTTTATGTGTGGCAGAATATTATCTTATTATGATTCTCCGAAGATGCCTGGAAAGGTTGCAAAGGGAGTATCCAAATGGCAGTCTGTGAAAATCAAGGTCATTCTGTATATAATACCTGAATGGATCTGATAATCTTTAAGGAACAGTATTTCTACCTAAGGGCCAGAAGTGTGGCTGGAGACAGCAGTGGCTGGTAGCCCTGGGATCAGCCAAGGCTTGCCTTACAGACAATAGGACACAGAAGGAGAAAGAATTTGCTGAAAACTTGAAAACCAAAATGTCAGAAATAACACTACTGTGGCCTTGTTAAGCAAGTAGAAAAAACAAAGAAGTGACAACTGGTGTGTCTAATTCTGAGGAGAGAATTGATGTGGGTACTCTGCTGAAATCAACTTAAAATACTTTCCTGAAGACCTTGGAAGAATGCATGCAAATTGCCAATGCAGCCTTCACCTCTGATATCACACTCTCCCAGGATCATCACAGCTGGCTATGGTCAAGTCATGTAAGTTCAAGGTGAAATAATGAAAGAAGATAGAGAAGAAAACTTGAAAATCAGGACAGTAACTTGACACAGTCTAGATCAAACTCTTCAAATTCTTTCCATAATCCCTCTGGTTAGAAGGAAAAGAAGTCATCCCAACTTTTTTAGTGCTATGAACACCATGTAGTACACACTTTCTAAAATCACTGACAATTGGGTTTTGATTTCCCTTCTGGAACCTCATCCATAGAGGTACTTTCAAGTGATGATGTGTACTGAGAAAAAAGAGGACATGATATACCAACTTATCCACTTCACCATTTACTTTGTCTGGATAGTGGGTGAAAAGGAATTGGATTGTGAAGAGGATGTGCTGTATGAACAGATTGGACCATTTTATAATTTTTTTAAATCACTTTAGGATATCCATGAAGTCAGGACAAATAGCTTGCCCTACAGAGAGGCAGTTGTTTCAAGGACTGTATTTGAAATACAGAGAATGCTGATGTATTTTCCATCTTTCCTCCTTGATTTCACCAAATTTTTAAGTTTTGTTGACATTGAACTTCGAGAAGACAGTGGCATTCCCACAGAAGCTTTTTTGGCATCATGTGATGTTGTGGTTCCAGTATTAGGTAAGATTTCTGCACTTACCTTATACTCATTAGTTTCTAGAATGTCTTACTGCATTATTTTTCAGAAAAAAATATAGTGAGACCACCTTTCATATGATTAGACACATAAAATTAAAATTCTGTGACCATAAAACATTAATGCATGTTACCATTTCTTGGCCAACATGATTAAATATTGATCTCAGAATAGTGTAATGAGAACAGAGAATTATGTTTTCTAGAAATTGTATATAAAAGCACAAGTGAAAATAATTGAAGAATAGGCTTACAAACCTATTGATACTATTTTAAAAATTACTAGTTACAACAAAGATTATAAAACGATTACAAGCCAAGAATGGTATTGCACGCCTGTAATCCAAGCTACTCAGAAGGCTGAGGCATGAGTACCATAAGTTCAAGTTCAGCCTGGGCATCTTAGCAACACTCTGTGCCCAAATTGTTAAAAGCCTAGGATATAGCTTACTAGTAGAGCCTTTACAATTACATGAGAGGTCCTGGGATAATCCTCAGAAAAGAAAATGTGTCTGCAAATTCATTTAAATTCTGATCTGTTTAGTATAAAGTATTGACAGCATTTGGTAATGTGATGAAATTTTCTATATAAGGCATTGAAATGTCAATTTTTAAACACTTAGGTATAACTTATAGAACTGAAGTATTAGGATTCAGTTTTGATAAGTGCACCTATATAATTTCCTTATACCTATGGAATTTGCCTATACCTATATAATTTGTATCCCTACAAAATAAGGAACATTTTCATTATCCTGGAACATTCCCTGTGGCAGTTTATTTCCAATTCTTTGCTCAGTCTGAGGCCATCATTTTATTGATTTCTGTTACTTTAGGTCAGGTTTGCCTATTCACACACCTCACATAAATGGAATCATAAACTTGCTTCTGGCTTTTCTCACTTAGCATGTTTCTGAGACATTTATTGCATGTATCAGCAATTTACTTCATTTTATTTCTGAGCGATCTCTTATTAAATAACCTTACAATAATTCATTTCTCCATTTGAAGATAACTGGGTAGTTTGTTCTAAATAAAGTTTTCATGAATAAAAAAAAATACTTTTCACTTAGAATAATGTTTTCAAGATTTATCTAAACCACACTGTGTATCAGAACTTCTTTTTTTTTTCTTGTATTTTAGGGAGAGGTCTACAGTGTGTTTAGCGTCTCACTACCTGTTCGGACTCATAGTGATTATCCTGTTTACAGCCTCAAAAGTGCTGGGATTACAGCCGTGCACCACCACACCCAGTCTCAATCACTGACTGAGCGCACCTCGGGGGTGGGGCCGGCACAGCAGGCCTGGAGATTGAACTCCTGGTCCCTCCACCTGCTTGCAGGCACTTTAGTCTGCTGAGCTATTTCGCTATCACTCATAATTTTGTGGTAATAAAATATTATGGTAGACACAATGCATCACATTTGGCTCAACTGACAAAGTTACATTTCTTGTTGCATAGGTCTTGCTTTATCTTGGTCTTAACCATTCAACACAAAAGTATAAAAACAAGGTATAAAAAGTAAAACCATATTAATATACTGAAATGTAAAAGGCCGAAGTCAACAACTTCTGACATTCCCAGTTCTATGCATATTCCACTATTATGGACTACTGTACAATACTGAATTATTATGTTGAATTCACACACCGACAGTATTTTCTTTTATTTATTTTTTATGCATTTACAAATGTAAATCTTAATTTTTTTCAAATCAAATTGGTAGGACAGTTCCAATTATTAACACATTGCATACTGCCTTCCTAGTGGTTATTTGTGGTACAAGATGCAGGCACGATGTCCTGTTTACAAACACTATTAGAACAAATCCCTCTATTCATTGAATTAAGAGAATGTAACTATGTATCTATCCTAACCATTTTGAATACACAGATACAAAATGGTCATTCATATACCTCACCTTTTCTTTTGTTTAGTTCCATCATTTATATATTATAGGTGTGTGACCTCAGCAAAATATTCCAAAATAGTCCAGTAGTCCATAATAGTATTGGGTCTTCCACTTGACTGGCAATGTCAGAAGTGGTTGACGTGAGTCACCTACAGCTCAACATAACAACATGGTTTCATTTCTTGTACTTTGTTTTTATACTGATCTGCTGGATGATTAAAAGCAAGATAAAGCAAGATCTGTGTAGCAAGAATTGTAGCTTTCAGATATGATATGGTCACTTAAGTTCCCTCAGGATTTATCCTGAGAAGGTGTACCTCAGATTGTAGATCCCTTTGTCAGTGTGGATGAGTCATGGCCATTGCTTGGACAATTTGCTCTCTGTGACATCCTGAAACAATGTTTTCTGTCCATGTGAATCTTCTTAGGCACACTCTACATCTTTGATCACTTCTCTCTTTGTCCCCATAAACTCCTTGATCAGGAAATTTTGGACACAACTAAGTTACATGATGTTACAGTACAGGTTCTCATATGTCATGAGTCTTACTTGAACTTGGAAGGCTAGGGTCAACATGTTGTCTTTCCTTGTGGTCCTCCTTTTCCTCTAATTTTTGGTCTTCAAACTTAAGTTGTTAACCCTCCATAAGAGAATCTTATTATTATTAACATATAACCTAGGCTGCTGAGCTTAATCTGACTATCTGTCTGAATATCAAACATTATAGGCGTAACATGGAACAGGTATTTTTCATAAAGTGTTGATATGTTAAACTGTAAATCACTACAGATTATGACAAAGGAAATGCTAAAAAATAAGATACATTTAAGAAATAGGAATGAAGAATTATATATGATGACACATAAGTCCAGAAATTTAACCCTATACAACATTGATGCAGGACAGTAACACAACACTCCTTTTGTATCCCCTGCCTTCATTCATCAACCCTTTCCTTTTTAAACAAACATCTATCGAGAGACAACAGAGCTGCAACTGGCATGTCATGAGAAGCAGCATTTATTCTGAAGACCAGAATGACAGGCACTCCAAGCATGAACCTACTATTACAAATTGACTTCGTCAGTGTAGTTGTTAGTTCACAGGTGTCAGTATAAATATTTAGTCAGGATGAGAATCCTTCCAATTAACTCTTAGATGCAGAAATTTTCTGAATATTCTCAGGATCATTGCCTTACCCATTTTGTACATATAACTGTATGGCTTTGCATCTGTCATCTTTCACAGCTCTTCTCCTTTCTCTCACTTCATTGTCTAGTCCTCAAGTTCTTGCATTGCTTTAATTGTATTATACCTTTCTATTTGTATTTCTTCTTTTGAGTTCTTATACTAGGGAAAATGTATGCTATTTACATATGTGTGTCTGGTTGATTTCACTTATGAGTATACAAATGGCATCCACCTAAATATAAAGGCTTCTAGTTTATCATTCTTTATAGCTGAGTAATATTCGATTGTATAAAAATACATCTTTCTCATCCACTCCTCAGGTGATGGGCATCTTGATTGTCACCAAGATTGGGCTATCAAAAATTGTGCTGCTTTAAACATAGGCACACATATATCCCTATTATATGATGTTTTCAGATCCTCCGGGAAAATTCCCAGTAGAGGAATAGCTCGTTTAAATGGGATTTCCAGTCCTACATTTGCAAGGAGTTTCCACACTGATTTCCAAATGGTTGCACCAGTCTACATTCCCACCAGCAGTGGAGAAGTGTTCCTTTTTCCACACAGCCTCTGCAACATTCGTTGTTGGTTGATTTCTTTATGATAGTCATTCTTTTTGGGGTTAGGTGATATATCAAGTTTGCTTTAATTTGCATTTTGCAGATGGCTAGTGATGTGGAACATTTATTCATATATTTATTATCTTTTTTAATTTCATCCTCTGAGAAGTGAGTGTTCTTCTTGGAAGCCCACTTGTGGACTGGGTCTTTTAATTTTGTGGCCCTAGAGTTTTTTAATTCTTTATAAATTATGAAGAACAGAACTGGGCAGGGGAGATGGCTCAGGGGCCGGGGAGATGGCTCAGTGGAGTAAGCGCTTCCCTGGTAAACGCAAGGACCTGAGTTCAATCCCCAGTTCTGCAAAAAAACAAAAACAAACAAACAAAAAAAAAACCAAAAAAAAAAAACCAAACAAACAAACAACAAAACAAAACAAAACAAAAAAAAAAACCCAGAACATTTTCTGAGTACTTATATGTCAAGGTTTTTTTCCAAATTTGTGGGTTGCCTTTCCACTTTCTTGGTAATTTCTTATGATGTGCAAAAATTTTCTTAGTAAGAGCAGGTCACACTTGTTAATTCTTTGCAGAATTACCCGTATGATTTGTTTTTGTTCATGAACGCTTTGCCCAGGCCAATATCTTCAAGAGTTTCTCTTATTTCTCTTCCAGGAGATTTAGTTTTTCTGTGTCAATGCTTATATACTGTAATCCATTTTGACTTTAGCTTAGTGCACAGTGATAGACCTGGGTCAACTTTTACTTTTCGGCATGCAGAGAGCCAGTTTTTCCAGCACATTTAGTTAAAGAAGCTATCTTTCTTCCAGTATGTTTGCTCCCTTTTTCAAAGATAAAGTGGCTGAGTGTGTTTGTAGAGGCTTCAGCGTCTTCTAATCTATTCCCTTGCTTCTCAGATCTATTTTCTTGCCAGTAGCCTTGTAGTATAATTTCAAGTCAGGAATTGTTATGCATCCTACCTTGTCTTTGCTGCCCAGAATTGCCTTTGCTATTCTAAGTATTTTCTGCTTCCAAATAGATTTTACGAACAACTACTCTGTCTGAGAGGTATTTTGGTGGTACTTTGATAGGGATTGCATTAAATCTGTACAGCAATTTTGGGAATATGGCGATCTTCATAATGTTGGTTCTTCCTACCCGGAAGCATGGAATATCTTTCCATTTTTTCTGAAATTCTCTACAATATCTTTTCTAAGAATAATGTAATTTTCCTTGAAAAAATCTTTGACTTCTTTAGTTAGATTAATTCCAAGGTGTTTCATTTTACTCAGTGCTATTATAAAATGTATTGTTTCTATAATTTCCCTCTCAGTGAGTTTGTTATCTGTGTAAAGGAATGCTATTGACTCTTGGGTGATGACTTTGTATCCTGCTATGTTATTGAATTTTTGTATTAATTCTGGTAGCTTCTTGATGGAGTGTTTTTTTTTTTTTGATCTTTCAAGTAAAGTATCATTTCATATGCAAGGAATGATAATATAAATTTTTCTCTACCTATTTTTATTCCTTTTATTTCTTTCTCTTTTCCAATTGCTCTAGCTAATGGTTCCAGAACTATATTGGATAGGAGTTTGGGAAGAGGACAGTCTTGTGTTGTACCAGATCTAAGAGTAAAATATTTCAGTTTTTCCCCATTTAGGATTATGTTAGCCATTGGGTTTTCATAAATGGCTTTTATCAGATTGAAGTAGAGGTCATCTATTCCAATTTTCTGTAGGACTTTGAACATGAATGAGTGTTGGACTTTTTCAAATGCCTTTTCTGCATGAATTGAGATGATCATGGTTTTTCGGTTTTCGCTCTATTGATATAGTGTATTACATTGATAGATTTTCAAATATTGAACCATCCTTGCATCCCTGGGATGAATCCTACCTGGTCATGGTGTACAATCTTCTTGATGATTTCCTGTATTCTATTTGCTAGGATTTTTGAGGATTTTTGGCATCTATCTTCACGAGGGAGTTTGGCCTTTAGTACTCTTTCTTAGTTACGTCTTTTCCTGGTTTTGGTATCAGTATAATACTTGCCTCCAGGAATGTTTTGGGGAGGATTGCTTCCTTTTCAATGTCCTAGAAGAGTTTGAGAAGTATAGGGAATGCATCTTTTGTAAATTTCCTAGAGAATTCAGCTGTGAATCCTTTCACACCTGTAATTTTCTTGTTGGTAGGTTTTTAATTACATCTTGTATTTCATTGGCTGTTATTGGGCTATTGAGAGTGGTTATATTTTTTCGTTTCAGTTGTGGTAATTTGTACCTTTCTAGGAATCTGTCCATTTCTTCTGTGTCTTCTATTCTGTGAGAATAAAGATTCTCAAATTAGCTATTGATAGTCTTCTTAATGTCTACTGGGTCTGTGGTAATTACACCCTTTTCATTCCTTTTTGCTTCTATTTGAATTTTTCATTCCTCTTTTAGATGAGGTTAGCTAGGGGCTTATTTATTTTATTTAATATTTCAAAGACTCAGCTTTTTCCTTTTTTGATTTTTGAATTGTTTTCTTTGTCTCAATTGAATTAATTTCTGCTCTAAACTTTATGATTTCTTCCTGTCTTTGGGATCTGTGTTTGGTTTGCTCTTCATTTTCTAGTTGTTTAAGGTGCAGCATTAGGGTATTTATTTATTACCGTTCTGTTTTCCTAATGTGTGAGTTCACAGCTATGAATTTCCCTCTGAGAACTGCTTTCATCGAGTTCCAAAAATTGTGATAATTTGTGCTTGAATTTTCATTGAATTGCAGATATTGTTGAATTTCTTGTTTAATTTCATCTGTGAAAAATTGGTTGCTGAGTAGGGCGTCATTTAATTTCCATATGTTTAAGGAATTTTTTGGTTTCTTTGTCATGTATTTCCAGTCTTATTGCACTGTGGTCAGATAATGTGCATGAGATAATTTCTGTTTTCTTTTTGATTTCCAGGGGTAAAATTTATTTCACAAATGGAATACACATGTTCAAAGATGCTTTCTCCCTGTCTGCTGTTTATGCTAAACAAACAATTCTCCAGCCTCCACAAAATGTGTCTTCAACCTATAAACCATTTCTACAGAGTACACTTGTCTTGGCCATCCCAGGCTTCTGAGGCTGGCTGATCCTCACTCCTCATTGTGTTCTCCTTGGGGTAGGTTCTCCACTGCTTCCTTGGCCCTGAGTTTTGTTCAGAAAGTCACTTCCTTCTCTTTCAGCCTCTGCGCAGCCTGGATACTGGCACCAATTTGCAGATATCCTTGGTTTTGATCATACTTTGGCCAATGAGTCAGCCCTTCCCCATTGGGGTTCCTAGGAACACAATCAAATACAAATTTCCCAAGGGTGTTGTATAGTACCCATATTTCTCTGAGACTTTCAGGGATCTCTGGCTTATCTTCCCAGAGGCCTCTATATGTTGAAAGATGGTGATCTCTCTATCTCTGTGGACAGCCTGCGGGTGAGTAGACAACTGTTTGTCAGAGCACTATTGGTTACAGGATGATGAGTTTGATCATGGAGTCTTTAGAAACCACCTTTCTGATAAATACACCCTAGCACATCCCATCTCACTCACCACCCATTAAGCCTTCACCACCAGCCTCACCCATTGCAAGCAAAGTTGGCCCAGAATTTCATCATCATTTTGCTGAGGCGTATCTCTTCTTCTGAGGCATGCTCTGCGGGAATAAAGAAAAATCCTTTGCTATGTGGAGTGTGGTTCACAGATCTCAAGCAGCAGCAGCATGACTCAAAAGCCACTAGAATGTGACCATTATGTATACCTAAAATGTAACAATAATTAATTTCAAAAAGAAATGCAATGTCTTGGCCCTTACTCCATACATACTGAGTCAAAATCTGTATTTTTAAGAAGGCAGAAGATAATTGTGTGCATTTCCAGTTTGAGAATGGCCAACCTAGGATATTAGCCATGTAATCCATTCATGAGTTGACTGCCATTGTCTTTCATATCTATCCATCTCCCTGTACTTTTCAGGGTCATAATGCTACACCCCAGAATTTACTTTGAAGGATTAGTGGTTCCTCTGGGTTTCTTAATATGCCAAACACACCCACATTCTATCTTCTCAAAAACATCAGAACGGCAAAAGTCTTAAGAAGTCATCCAGTGAGAGGTACCAGAGGGATGGGTTGATTCAGCCACAAAGTGGATCAGGAGTAACGTGCCACTACAGACAATGAAAGTACTGAAAACACTGGTGAAACATTTTCTTTAAGTATTATATTTTTAAATACAATAAAATTTAAAATATATGAATTTAAAATGTATAGGTATACACAGACTTAGATATGTATCGGTATGAACTAGATGCTACTCAAAGTTAGCATCCATTCTATTTCCCCCTCATTCACATTGTGATAGTAATGTGAAGTAGAAATCAAGTGAATTAGGAATGAAGCAGTGGTGTTCTTTCCAAAAGTGGGACACCGTAGATGATCCACTGCCTGTGTTACTGGTGTCCAGGTCTGGATTCTGAGAGTGACTATAGTTTGGGGCACTTAATACACATCTTCATGCATGTGTTTCAGAGCAAGGGAAATCCTAGGGATTTCCCAATAGAGCTTTTTCAACTAAGAAACTAAAACAGTGGAAGCAGACATGAAAAGTGCTAGTAAAAAATATTATGTAAATGATAATTTAGTGTGATTTTGTTTTAATTTTGGTAAGGGAAGTCTCTTTAAAAATATTTTAAGACCAAGATAAAACAAGACCAATATAACAAGAAATGTAACTTTTGTACATGACAAGGTCAGTCAGGAGAGAAGGATAAATTTGTTCATGGCCACCCTATCAAGCCTGAAGTCAGGATAGCAAAGGGGTCATTACCTTTTAAAAATGGGATTTCCAAGACAAAGTAGACTTCATCCCCATGGTCTGCTATCACTGTCTTGGGTTTCAAGTCTAATGAGAAGCTTGGACGATACCGAATTTCATACATGTAGGTGGGGGCTAAGGTATCTGAGAAGACATGGGTTATGCACAGTTAACACTACCTGATGCAAATATGGTGGGTGTCAAGATTCCTAGCTACATAGAAAACCTCTAATTTTCAGCAGTGGAGAGAGACAGTTTCAGGAAATCTGCTGACTGGCTTAGGGCTATCAACTAGGTAAGATGAAAAGGGGACTTGAGTCAGATAATGGTGGGATGGTTGCCTGAATAAACGTTGAAATCATGGATCCATTTCAAATGACATCGTAAGGACCCTGCCTCAACTCAGTAAAAGCCCTTTGCCTCATGTCTGATTCATATATAAGAATATCTAATTATATCCTGTTCACAGTGGATGTGTTGCAGTGGTAAAAAACATGATAATCTATTTCAAGAAGATCTATAGGCTGGGGATTGTCATCTTTTCAGCTAGTTTTGAAAAATTCCAGTGTTTTTCCTGATTCATTTTGAGAAGAGTAAAGCAATTCCAAGCAGCTTCTCTTAAAGCAACAGTAAATAAATACAAACCTAGGCCATGAGAAAAAAAAAACCTGTCTCTTATTTTTTATAATTTTATTGATAAATAAATAGCAATGAGAGAGTTTCAAATCAAATCACTAGGACAGTTTCAAAAATTAACACACTGCATACATACTTCATAGTGGTTAATTACTGTACAACATGCGGACTTGAGATCCTATTTACAAACACCATTAGAACAAATCATTCTATTCAGTAAGAGAATGTAGCTATATATCTATCCTAACCACTTTGAATACACAGATACAAAATGGACATTCATCTGTATACCCTTTTTTTGTGAAGTTCCGTTATTTGAATATTATAG
>NW_004524819.1:145252-146831 GCF_000260255.1 Octodon degus | reverse complement strand
TGACAGGCACGCCAAACATGAAACTACTATTACAAATTACCATCTGCAGTGCAGTAGCTTAGTTCACAGGTATCAGTATATATAGTTAGTCAGGGAGAGAATCTTTCCAATTAACTGCTAGATTACAAAATCTTCTGAAAAATCTCAGGATCATTGCCTTGCCCATCTTCTACATATAAGAGGATGGCTTGACTTATGCATGTTTCCTAGCTCTTTTCCTTTCCCTCTCTTGATTAGTTAGTCCTTGAGATCCTGCTTCCCTTTTACTTGTATCATATCTTTCTATTTGTACTTCTTCTTTTGAGTTCTTATACTAGGGAGACTTTACGATATTTACAAATGTGTGTCTGGTTTATCTCACATATGAGTATATGTTCAAGTGGCATCCATGTCAACATAAAGGATTGGAGTTTGTCATTCTTAATAGCTGAATAATACTC
Organism: Octodon degus; assembly: GCF_000260255.1. Classification (NCBI taxonomy): domain Eukaryota; kingdom Metazoa; phylum Chordata; class Mammalia; order Rodentia; family Octodontidae; genus Octodon; species Octodon degus. The sequence goes on along the minus strand of NW_004524819.1, from coordinate 146,391 downwards.
CATTGTGAAAAAATACTACATCTTTTTCAACCATTCTTCAGGTGATGGGCATCTTGGTTGTTTCCAAGATTTGGTTATCACAAATTGTGTTGCTATAAACGTAGGCACACATATATCACTATGATATGCTGATTTCAGAACCTCTGGGAAAATTCCCAGTAGAGGAATAGCTGGTTTAAAGGGGATTTCAAGACCAACTTTTCTAAGGAGTCTCCATACTGATTTCCATAACGGTTGTACCAGTCTGCACTCCCACCAGCAGTGGCGAAGGGTTCCTTTTTCCCCACAGCCTCTCCAACATTAGTTGTTGGGTGATTTCTTTATGATAGCCATTCTTTGTGGGGTGAGATGATATTTCAATGTTGTTTTAATTTGCATTTCACGAATTGCTAGTGATGTGGAACATTTTTTCATATATTTATTGGCTTCTTTAATTTCTTCCTCTGAGAAGCATGTGTTCATCTCTGATACCCATTTCTGGATTGGATCTTTAAATTATGGGGCCCTAGTTTTTTTTTTAGTTCGTTATAGATTCTAGAGAGTAGACCTTTGTCTGAGTACTTATTTGTTATGAATTTTTCCAAATTTGTGGGTTGCCTTTTCACTTTGTTGGTAATTACTTTTGAAGTGAAAAAAACTTCTCAGTAAGAGCAGGTTCCAGTTGTTAATTCTTTCAACTGTTTCCCGGGCGATTTGATTACTTTCCATTAACTCTTTGCCTACCCCTATGTCTTCAAGAGTTCCTTCTACTTTGTCTTCCAGGAGATTTAGTGTCTCTACTTTAATGTTTAGATCTTTAATCCATTTTGAATTTAGTTTAGTGCATGTTGATAGACCTGGGTCAAGTTTGAGTTTTCAGCATGTAGAGAGCCAGTTTTTCCATCACCATTTGTTAAAGAGGCTATCTTTCTTCCAGTGAGTATGTTTGGCTCCTTTGTCAAAGACAAGGTTGCTGAGTGTTTTCCTAGGGGCTTCAAAGTCTTCTTATCTATTCCTTTGATCCTCAGGTGTATTTTGATTCCGGTACCATCCTGATTTTATCACAGTAGCCTTGTAGTATAATTTCAATCAGGAATGATAATGCCTCCTGCCTTGTCTTTATTGCCCAGAATTGCCTTTGCTATTCTAGGTTTTTTCCG
>NW_004524819.1:132771-138560 GCF_000260255.1 Octodon degus | reverse complement strand
CTTTCTTACCTTTTCACCAGCTGCACACCAGCGTCTTCAAATCTGAAACTCTGTCTTCACTTTCACTTACACGGTTTTGCAAGCATGTGATTGAGATTTTAATTGTCTCTATATCTCTTTGACTCTGCTTCATGCAATTTCTTTCTTTCCTGTATTGCTCATTCAAGGAATCACTCATTTTTGTAATCTCCTCTATTTTTTTTAATCAATGTCTTCTTTAGATGCAGTTATAAATTCTTTTACTGTAATTTTTATTTTTAGATTTTGTTTCATCCCTACGTTTCTGTAGTTGATTCTTTACTTCAGAATCTATGCATTCTGAGAATTCTTTTTTCATTTCAGAAAAGAATTGCGCTCTGAGTTCCTCTATAACTTTCTGCTGTTGCTTATTTACTATTGACACTATTAATTTGTATATTTGCGCTGAGCTTGTGGAAAAGGACTCCACTCTGAGTTCCTCTAAGTCTTTCTGCTATTGCTTATTTACTATTGACTCTATTAATTCATATATTTGAGCTGAGCTAGTGTCCTCTGCACTTGTTCTGTGCTGCCATGGAGTTTCCTCCATATGTTTCTGTGTTTGATTCTTTACTGCAGATGTTATTTATTCAGGGATTTCTTTTTTCATTTCCATTCTGAGTTCCTCTATAACTTCTGCACATGTTTCTTTTCTTCAGAAGCCACTGATTCATTGCTTTTAGCTGTTTTATTCCCATTTTTTTCTGTGTGAGTTCCCTCTTTACTTGTTATGGATGGGTTTGGGGTCTGAGATTGTATTTTGCTCCTTCTCATTGTCATTTTGTTTAGCACTGTCTTCTGAACTTTGTTGTCGATCTTTGTTTCAGTTATAACCTTAACACCTACTGAAGTTCATATGTAGATCTACAAAGTTTGGATTTATCCAGCTGTGCCTGCCTTGGGTCTGGCTGCTGTGCTCAGCTCCTTCCTGTTGCTGCCCTTGGGGGTGAACCTGTGTGCCACTCCGGCAAGATGCTCCTCTGGACTAGCTGGGTTGTTCTGTCCCCTACACTATCTGCAGGGATTGCATCTCAAGGGTTTCACCCTGGGCCTATATGCCAGGCCTGAGCTGAGTCTGGACGGGGCCAAGTGGAATTGGGTAGAGCAGCAGCTCTCCCACACACTAACTGGGCCTTGACTAGGCTTGAATCTGGAGGTTCCCAGAACACGACAGAAATTCCTATATGTGGGCAGGGTGTGCGGGGGTACTACGGAGTGATGAGGGCCATGACAAGAGGGTGAAAGAGGGTGTCACCCACGCTTCGCCTGGGTTGGGATCAGTAGGTCATGCCAGCACAGGTTAGCAGGAAGCTCTCCCACACACTCACCGGGACTGTGCTAGGAATGTGTCTGCAAATAGCCCTTTATATCCCTCCATGTCAGCAATCCAGCACTTCTGTATCTGCCCTACCTAGAGGCCATCTACATTTGCATTTGAAAAGCTTTAATATGTTTTTCCCTTTAACTACTTTATATGTACTACTTAGTCTTGAATAAATATACATTCTGAAGTACTTAGACTTCATGTCTCAGACACATAGTCTAACTTGGCTCTGTTAAAGTGTTACTCACTTTAGGCTTTACTGAAGCATGTCTGGAAAAGTTGAAGAAGTTGTTTTGCAAATGTATGTCTTCATTTTCAAAATATCTGCTAGACTGTAGTTTAACCTTTACATATGCAACTCTGAGAGATTAGCTTCATTGTGTCTACTTGATTGATTTAGGAACTGTCCATGGGATTGGCAGAGCACAGTTCTGTGTCTAGGTGGGATATGGGGCAGGATATAGGGTACTATATATGGGCACTGGCCACTTCTTCTCTGGTACTATTTGCTGTGCTTTCAGGACATGAGAGAGTAAGCATTTTTTGACCTAAGCATATAGGATAAAAGTAAAATAATCACACAATGTGTTCACCTTCTTGTAGCTACATTACCTGAGTTTGTTACTACAATATTAATAAAGAAAATTAAATATAAGTCTGTGGTTTCCTGAATCAAGTACTCCAGTTAATATTTAGAAAATACCTAAATTGCATCCTAAATGCACAGTTAGTGGTACTTATTTTTATTACATTATACATTGTTTTTCATTTTTAAAGAGACAAAAAATTTGAATAAAAAAACAAATTTGAATTAAAACAGAAAAAGATTAAAAGTGAAATGGAATTTCACTTAACAAAGTAATATGAATTGCACAGTATTTATTGTAATACGTGGTGAAGTCTTCCAACCAGTTACTCCTATTCCCAGATATATGCATGCAGAATGGGAAGAAGGAAGAAAAAAATAAAGAAATGCATCAGAAATTATGAAGAGATGGGTATTCCATTGCCATTTAAATATTGTAGCTGTGTGAATTCAGCAAAATAATCCAATATAGTCCAGTAGTCCATAATAGTAGTGGATTAAGCGTTGGACTGGCAATGTCTGAAGTTGTTGACTTGAGCCTTTTACAGGATATCATTTGTGCATCTTGTTCTGTGAATAACTACTATGAAGACAACAACATGCGGTCTTAACCATCCAGCAGAAAAGTGTAAAAACGAAATATAAGAAGTAAAGCCATGCTGTTATGCTGTTATGTTGAGCTGTAGGGGACTCAGGTCAACACTTTCTGACATTGCCAGTCAAGTGGAAGACCCAATATCATTATATGCTACAGAACCCTTTTAGAATATTTTGCTGAGTTTACACACCTATAATATTCAAATAACGGAACTTAACAAAAAAAGGGTATACAGATGAATGTCCATTTTGTATTTGTGTATTCAAAGTGGTTAGGATAGATATACAGTTACATTCTCTTAATGAATAAAGGGATTTTTTCTAATGGTATTTGCAAATGGGATATCATGTCTGCATCTTGTACAGCAATTAACCATCAGGAAGAATGTATGCAATGTGTTAATTATTGAAACTGTCTTACCAATTTGGTTTGAAACTGTCTCATTGCTATTTGTTTCTCAATAAAATTATGGAAAAAACAATTAAATAAAAAAAGAAATGAAGAAAAAGGATAAATTGAAGGCTTTTGTTGACAAATGGTTGCAGCTAGAGACTGTATTGGTAAATGAAATAAATCAGATCCACATGTGCAAACATGGTATTATCTTGCTAGTGTGAGAATCTGAAAGAATAATTAAAATCTAACAGATACAATAGATACTTTGAAAGCGAAAGTATTTATTCAGTGGGAAGGAAAAACTGGTATTAGGAAAAGGACAAATGAAAGAAGGGAAAATATATTTAGATATATATGCAGAATAGTTTGAGTAATTGTACCATCAATTTCTGCTGGTCTTTTCAAAGGGGTAGTTAATGTTTAAAATTTCTTACAACTTTGTTGTTGTATTCTTTTGTTTTTTTCACTAAACAAATTGTGCATGCTTATATCTGGTAGATTTAACAGCTAATTTGAAAATAGCATCATGTAATACAGCAACCATTGTTGAACACGTATTAGTTTGTTTAGTGAAATTCTGTATTGTTTCTAATGCTATTTGTTCTATTACTATATTTGTTTCCTTTAAAAAAATGAAAAATTTAATAAAAAATTTAAAGGGGCTGAGGAGATATCTCTGGAGTCTAAGCACCTGCCTGACAAGCGCAAGGACCCAGGTTTGATTCCTGGTACCCCATAATGTGCCAGCCATGGAATTGTGGGCAAACTGCATCAGCCACCCAAACTGGGGACGGTGGTGCACTGCTATAATCCAAGTGTTGAAGAGGCTAAAACAGGAAGATCACTGTGAATTCAAGCTGCATAGTGAGACTCTGCACCAAATACATAAATAAATACATAACATTTAAAAAAAATTAAAAAGAGAACAATATGCCATATATTAATTATCGTAACTGTCTTACCTACTAACCTGTTTTGAAATTGTCTTATTGCTATTTGTTTTTCAATTAAATTAATAAAAAAAGAAATTAAGAAAAGAAAAATTACAAACAATTGAAAAAGGGAGACAAAATGAAGTATTATCTCCTCCTTTCTGTAGACCAGCAGAGTTGCACACTACAGTTGTCCAAACCATCCTGCTTCATAGATAAATCCCTTACATCCATATCCTCTCCTGTCCTTCTCAACTCAGCAGCTCTTTCTTTTCCAATAGGCTCATTCCCCTTTCCTTGTATCTAACATACCCTTCAGATTCCATTTTTCCCTTTCAGGATCTCACACTAAGGAGACAATACTGTGTTTGCACATATGGGTCTGATTTACTTCACTAAAGAGCATGCTCTCTAGTTGCATCCATTTACTAAAAAAATACCTAAATTTATCCTGTTTTGTAACTGAATAATACTCAGTTGTGAAAAAATACCACAGCTTCTGTATTCATTCCTCAGTTGATGAGCATCTGGGTTGTTTCCAGGAATTAGCTTTGACAAACTGTATTACTGTAAAGTACACGGGTGCACATATAACACTGTGGTATGATGTTTTCAGTTCTTCTAGAATAGCTAAGAGGAGAATAACAGGCTTGAATGGTATCTCCAATCCTAGCCTTTTAAGGAATCTTCACACTGATTTCCATATTGGTAGTACCAGTGTGCACTTCGGTCAACAGTGGAGAAGAGTTCCTCTTTTTCTCCACAGCCTCGTCAGCATTTGTTATTGACTGACATCTTGATGTTATACATTCTTTCTGGCGTGGGATGATATATCTGTGTATTAATATTCATTTGTTGAATGATAAAAGATGTTATATATTTTTAATATCTTTACTTGACATTTATATTTCTTCATCTGAAAAGTATATATTCATCTGAGATGCCAAGTTTTGGACCAGATCTCTGAATTTGGGAGGGTCTGATTGTTTTTAATTGTTCATATGTTATAGATAGAAGTCATCTGAGGGAGGGACTATCAGTTATAACTTTTCCTAGTTTGTTGGTTTTGTTTTTACTCTGTTGGAGATTTTTCTTTTTTTCCACAATTTTATTGATAAACAAATAGCAATGAGAGAGTTTTAAATCAAATTGGTAGGAGAGTTTCAATAATTAACACATTGCATACATTCTTCGTAGTGGGTCATTGCTGTACAGGATGCTGACATGATATCCTATTGAAAAACACCATTAGAACAATCACTCTATTCATTAAGAGAATGTAACTATATAACTATCCTAATCACTTTGAATACACAGATACAAAATGGACATTTATTTTTATATACTTTTTTATAAGTTCCGTTATTTGAATATTATAGGTATATAAAATCAGCAAAATATTCTAAAAGAGTCCAGTAGCCCATAATAGTATTGGGTCTTCTGCTTGATTGGCAATGTCAGAAATTGTTGACCTAAGTCCCATACTACTCAACATAACAGCATGGCTTTACTTCATATATTTCATTTTTATACTGTTCTGCTGGATGGTTAAGAACAAGGTAAAGCAGGACCTATGCAACAAGAGTTGTAGCTTTTGGGTCTGATAAGGTCAGTGAAATCCCTTCAGGATTTATCCTGAGATCCTGTACCTCAGATTGTAGAAACTTTGTCAGTTTCAGCCATGTGGATGAGTCACGACCATTGCGTGGCCAATGTGCTCTCTGTGAAAGGATGAGAGAATGTTTTGTCTTCATGTGACTCTCCTTAGGCACACTACATCATCGAACACTTTCCTCTTTGACCCCATAATCACCATGATCAGAAAATTTGGGACATTACTGAGTTACATGCCATTACAGTACAAGTTCTCATATGTCCTGAGTCTTAATTGACCTTAGAAGGTTAGGGCCAAAATGTTGGCTTTCCTTGTAGCCC
>NW_004524819.1:130034-131713 GCF_000260255.1 Octodon degus | reverse complement strand
TAGGATAGATATATAGTTGCATTCTCTTAATGAATAGAATGATTTGTTCTAATGGTGTTTGTAAATAGGATCACAAGTCCACTTCTTGTACAGCAATTAACCACTTAGAAGAATATATACAGTGTGTTATTTGTTGAAACTGTACTTCCAATTGGATTTGAAACTGTCTCATTGCTGTTTATCAATAAAACATTGAAAAAAATAAAATAAAATAAAAAAAAAGAAATGGTACACATTTAGAAAACCAAGATATCAGGTATTCAAGCATGGTTTTTGTCTTGCACATTGCTTTTCTCAATGTAGTTGCTTAAATTGCAGCTATTAGCATACAGTTAGTCAATCCAGCTATTCCATTTCTGGGAATTATCCCAAAAGAACTGAAATCATTATAACAACACAATGATGTATGTGCATCCATGTTTCTAGCAGTAGTTTGTCACAAACAAATCTTGAAAACAACCGAAAGGTCAATCACCTGAGTAATGGAAGAAAAAAATATGGTATTTCTCTACAATGGAGTATTTTTCAGATATAAAGAAAGACAAACTCAAACACTTCATATTTTAGTGGATGCAATTTGTGGTTGTACTCATAAGTGAAATAAACCAGACCTACATGTGTAAATATTGTATTTCTTCCCTACTTTAAGAACCCAAAAGAAGAAACAAAACGTGAAAGGTATAACAGATACAGTTAAAGAGAAAGAAACAGAATATAAGAGTTAAAAAATTAAGCGGATAGAAAGGAGGCAAGATAGAGTAAAGGGCTGGGAAAAAACATGAAAGAATATATACAGGATGGCTGAGGGATTTACTAATAATTTCAATCAGTTTTTTGAAAATAGCAGTTAATGTACATAATTCTCACCTTGACTTTGTATGGTGATATTTGCAAACTAAACAAGTACATTGAAGGCTGCAATGTGTAATACGAAAAGCATGCTTGAAATACCTGTCATCTTGATCTTTTAAATGTGTACCATTTCTAATGTCATATAAATTATGACTATATTGTCTTCAAAATAAATTTTTTAGGGGCTGGCCAGATAGCTCAGTGAACTAAAACACCTGCTTTGGTAGAGCGCAGCAGCTGGTCTTCTATCCCTACCATGCTGAGCTGGTCCCAACCCTGGAGGCACACTGAGATGGTGATTGAGACTGGGCAGGGTGGCATGCTCGTGTAACACTTGCTCTTAGGAGGCTGTAAACAGGTGGATCTCTATGAGCCCAACCTATTAGTGAGACCCTGAACACCCTGTAGACTCTTTCCTAAAATATAAAAACAAAGTAAAATCCTTGCCAAGAGAGACAAAAGTTTGAATAATTTAGCTGAAAGCTTTGTTTCAAATTCTCAAATATATTATACACTGTGTAAATATACAAAAATTGATGAACAACTTGCATCATTTCATGATTGTTACTTTCAGCAATATATGCCAAGTAAACCTTCCCAAAATGGTGTGCAGATTTATGCCCTAGCAGATGTGAAGACATTTTGTACTTTGAATTTAGAAATTTATCATGGAAATCACCCACTAGTCTTTCTAATAATGAGAAGAAAAATAGTGGAAAGGGCTGGGGAGATAGCTGATTGGTGAAACAAATGCCTGTCTTGCAAGTATAAGGTCCTCAGTGTGATCCTCAGTACAAAAATAAATAAATAAATAAATAAATATAGTT
>NW_004524819.1:121293-129934 GCF_000260255.1 Octodon degus | reverse complement strand
AAAAATCTCACCATATACAACCTTGAAGCAGGACAGTCCCACAATATTCCTTTTCCTGTCTCTTGCTTTCATTCACCACCCCCTTCTTCTTGAACAACCATCAACCTGGAGACATCATAGCAACAACTGTCATGTCATGACAAGCAGCCCATATTCTGAACACCAGTATGACAGGCACTTCAAGCATGAAAAGACTATTACAAATTAGAATCTGCAGTGCAGTTGCTTAGTTCATAGGTATCAGTATATATAGTTAGTCAGGGTGAGATCTTTCCAATTAACTGCTAGATTAAAAAATCTTCTGAAGAATATCAGGATCATTGCCTTGTCCATCTTCCATATATAACTGTATGGCTTGGCTTATTCATGTTTCCTAGCTCTTCACCTTTCTCTTTCTTGATTAGTTACTCTCTGAGATCCTCCTTTCCTTTTACTTGTATTATACCTTTCTATTTGTATTTTTCTTTTGAGAACTTATACTAGGGAGACTATAGGATATTTACACATGTGTGTCTGGTTTATACTTAAGCATGAACTATGCACCAGTATGTGGTCAATTTTTTGCTTTCCTCTGTTTGATGAGGTTAGCTAGGGGCTTGTCAATTTTATTTAATCTTTCAAAGAAACAGCTTTTTGCTTTTTTATTCTTAGAATTGTTTTCTTCTTCTCAGTTGAATTAATTTTTGCTCTAATCTTTATGATTTCTCTCTAATCTTGGGGCTCTAGGTTTGGTTTGCTCTTCCTTTTCTAGTTGTTGAAGGTGCAACATAAGGGTATTTATTTGTTCCCTTTCTGTTTTCCTAATGTGTGAGTTCACAGCTATGAATTTCCCTCTGAGAACTACTTTCATCATATGAAATCATTTGCGATAAGTTGTGCTTGAATTTTCATTGAATTGTAGATATTATTGAATTTCTTGTTTAATTTCATGTGTGACCCATTGGTTGCTGAGAAGGGTGTCATTTAATTGCCATGTATTTAAGCTTTTTTTTCTGCTTTCTTTTGTCATTTATTTCCAGCTTCATTGCACTGTTGTCAGATAATGTGCATGGGATAATTTCTGTTTTCTTACATATACTTAAGCAAGACCTATGGACCAGTATGTTGTATATTTTAGAAAACGATCCATGTGCAGCTGAGAAAAATGTGTATTCAGCTGTGTTTGGGTGGAGCACTCTGTATATGTCCACCAAGTCCATTTGTTTCAAGCTCTGGTTCTGTTCTATTATTTCCTTGCTAAGTTTTTGTCTGGTTGACCTATCTTTTGGAGATAAGGGGGTTTTAGGGTCTCCTGTTAAATTTGTGGTATTGGATATTATATTTTTCTTATCCATTAAGATTTGCTTTATATAGTTGGGTGCTCCCGTGTTTGGTGCATACATATTTATGAGTGTTCCCTCTTCCTGTTGAATTCTTCCCCTAACCAGTATATAGTGGCTTGTTTTTTTCGCTTGATTATTTTTGGTTTGAAGTTGAGATTGTCTGAGAATAGGATTGCTACCCATGTTTTTTTGAGGTTCTGCGACATGAAGTATTGTGTTCCATCCTTTGACTTTCAGCCTATGTATGTCTTTGTGAGTTAAATGTGTTTCTTGTATACAGCATATTGTTGGACTTTGTTTCCTAATCCACTGTGCCAGTCTATTTCTCTTAATTGGTGAATTCAGTCCGTTTACATTGATGGTTAGAATTGAGATGTATTGACTTACGGTTGACATGTTATTTACCTGTTGTCGTTTACTCCTTTTTCTTCTGTATTTAATTGCTTGCCTTATTTAGTTGGTTGCTTCTCTTCTCACTCCTAGAGTTCTGATCGTTTTGGTCCTTCTCTAGAACATCTTTCAGTAGCCTGTATAGTGTTGGCTTTGTCATCATGAAATTCTTCAGGTGTTCTTTGTCATAAAAGTATTTCACTTCTCCATCGAACTTGAAGGAGAGTTTTGCAGGGTATAGTAGTCTGGGCTGGAATTTGTTTTCATAGAGTACTTGAAGTACTCTGCTCCATGCTCTTCTTGCCTTCATGGTTTGTGAACAGAAGTCGGCCCTATTCCAATGGGTTTTCCTTTAAATGTGATCTGCTTCTTTTCTCGAGCGTCTTTCAGTACATTATTCTTGTGCTGTATTTCTGGGATCTTGACTTTGTCACATTGTTTCCTCATATTTGGGAAGTTTTCTGATATTACTTCTGCCCATATTTTTTTAATGTCATTTGTATTGACTCCTTTCACATTGATGCCTATTAGTCTTACATTGTTCATCTTTGCAGCATCTTGCAGGTGATTGATTATTCTTTCATGCATCCTCATTGTTTTTAAGAGATCCTCTCTTATCTTTTTACTACGTGCACCATCATCTTCAATATCTGAAACTTTCTTCACTTTCACGTAAACGGTTTTTCCAGATTGGCATTGAGATTTTAATTTCCTCTATATCTCTTTGACTCTGCTACATGAGATCTATTTCTTTCCTGTATTGCTCATTCAAGGATTCTGTCATTTTTCTAATCTCTTCTATTTTTTTTAATCAATGTCTTGTTTAGAAGCAGTTTTAAATTCTTTTAGTGCAGTGTTTTTTTCAGATTGGCTTTACTCCCTATGTTTCTGTAGTTGCTTCTTTACTTCAGATGCTATGATTTCTGAGAACTCTTTTTTTTATTTCAGAAAAGAACTGCGCTCTGAGTTCCTCTATAACTTTTTGCTGTTGCTTATTTACTATTGAGGCCCTTACTTCATGCATTTGATCCAAGCTACTGCCCTCTGCACTTGCTCTGGGTGGTCACTGTGTTTCCTCCATACTTTTCTGCATTTGATTCTTTAGTGCAGATGTTATTAATTCAGGGATTTCTTTTTCATTTCCAATCTGAGTTCCCCTATGCCTTTATGCAGTTGTATCTTTATTTCAGAAGCCATTGATTCATTGCTTTCCGCTGTGTGTTTCCCATTTTTTTTCTGTGTTAGTGTCCTGTGCACTTGTTATGGGTGGGCTTGGGTTCTGAGGTTGCATTTTGCCCTTTCTCATCATTTTGTGTAGCACTGTCTTCTAACCTTTGTTGTAGATCTTCATTGTAGCTATAACCTTAGCATGTACTGAAGTTCAGGTGCTGATCTGCAAAGTTTGGATTTATCCAGCTGTGCCTGGCTTGGGTCTGGCTGCTTTGCTCAGCTCCTTCATGCTGCTGCCCTTGAGGGTGAACCTGTTGTGCTACTCTGGCTAGAATTTCTGCTCCTGGACTAGCTGTGTGGTTCTATCCTCTACACTTTCTGCAGGATTGCAGCTGCAGTGTTACACCCCAGGCGTGTATGCCAGGCCTGAGCAGAGCCTGGAGGGAACAAGGGGGTGTGGGGGGAAAGGCAGTTCTCCCACACACTCACTGGTTCTGGACTAGGACTGGGTCTGGTGGTTCCCGGAAAACAGCATAAATTCCTTCTCGGGTTGGGAAAGATGCTGTGTAGTGCTGGGCGGCGTCCCAAGGAGGTGGAACAAGGTCTCACCCACGCTGTGCCTGTGCTGGGATCAGTAGTAGGTACCGCTGGCACAGGGTAGCTGGAAGCTCTCTGACACACTCACTGGACCTGGTCTAGGACTGGGTCTCGAGATTTCTCTTGAAGTGCAGAAAGATTTCAACAAGATGAGGTACTAGTAATTGATTATTTGAAGTAATTCCTGTGCAGTTTGATTTTTCTTCATGAACTCTCTACCTACCCATTAGTCCTTGAGATTTCTATCTACACTTTCCTCCGAAAGGTTGTGTTTTTAAAAAAATATTTATGAATATTATATATGTATGTATGTATATATGTATGTATGTATGTATGTATGTATTTGGTATAGGGTCTCACTATGCAGCTCAAGCTAATTTTTTTTAGCTCACACAAATTGTGATTCTCCTCTTTTCAGTTTCCCCATCCCTTGGAATACAGGCATGTACTAAGAGGCCTGGTCTCATTTGTTCGTTCAGCTTGCCTGTGGACTGTACTGGTGTTGCAAGTGGTGATGGGGATCAAACCCTTGTCCTTGTGCATGCCTAAGCCTGTTCTTAGGCCCGTGAGCTTTCTTGCCCACCCTATGTTTTGATATTTAAATATTTCATCCATTTTGTCTGTAGTTTAGTACATGGAGCTATACATGAGTCTAGTTTTCGCCTCTGGAATGTGCAAAGCCGGTTTTTCCCGCACCACTTTTTAAAGAGCCTATGCTAGTCCCTTGCTGATTTTATTATTGTAACTTTATAGTATGAATTCAGGCCAGGGATTGTGATACCTCCTGCCTTTTCTTGTTTCTCAGGATTTCTTTTAATATTTTTGTCTCTTCTAGTTCCGAATGAATTTGGGGAATGTTTTCTCTAGCTCTGTGAGGTATGCTCATCATTTTTTAATTCGGATCACTTTAAATCTGTATAACAATTTTAGGAGTACTGCCATTTTTACAATGTTGGTTCTTTCTATCTAAGAACATTGAATATCTTTCCATATTCTTAAATACTCTTCAATTTCTTTTCTCTGAGTACTTTACTTTTCACTGTATAAATCTTGTACCACCTTTGTGTGATTGATTCCTAAGTATTTTATTATTTTGAATGTTATTGTGAAAGGAGTCATTTTGGTAATTTCTCTCTCAGTGAGTATGTTATTTGTGTTCAAAAATGCTAATGACTTTGGACGTTGACTTTGTATCCTGCTACTTGCTGAATTTGGTGATTATATCTATGTGGTGGAATATTGCAGTCTTTTATGTAGAGTATCGTGTCATCTACAAATATGGATAGTTTCACTTATCTTTCCCAATCTCAGTCCTTTTATTTTTCTTTGTTTTCTAATTGCTCTGGCTAATGTTTCCAGAACTATATTGAGTAGCAGTAGAGACTGTGAACATCTTTTTCTGGTTCTTAATTTTAAAGTGAAGACCTTCAGTTTTTGCCCATTTAGTATGATGTTGGCTGTTGTTTTCAAATAGATGGCTTTTAACAGGTTGAGATATATGCCATCTATTATGTTTCTCTATAGTTTTTATGAATTATTGTTGGAGATGTGAAATGCTTTTGTCTGCATCTATTGAGGTGATCATGTTGTTTTTGTTTTCGTTTTGGTTTCTGTTAGTGTGGTCAATGACATTTATGAATTTACATATGTTCAACCATCCCTTCAAAGCTGGGATGAATCCAACTTGGTCATGATGGATAAACTTCTTGATGACTGACTGCATTCTGTTTGCTATTGCTTTATTGAGGATTTTTGAATCTATATTCTTTGGAAAGTTTGGCCTACAATTCTCTCTCTCTGTGTCTCTTTTTTTCAGTCCTGTGAATCGAGCTCATGACTTGCACTTCCCAGGCAGGTGCTTAAGTCACTGAACTTTCTCCCCAGTCCTGTAGATCATCTTTTTAGTTGGACCATTCTTTAATTTCAGAACCACACTAATACTTACTTCCAGGTATAAGTTTGGGAGAATTACTTCCCTTTAAATTTCATTGGAGAGTTTGAGAAAATTTGGCATTTAATCTCTAAATTCCTTGTAGTTTTCTGCTGTGAATCCATTGGGACTTCGGCTTTTCTTTGTTATGTTTTTATTGCATTTTCAATTTTGTTTCCCATTTCTGGGTTGTTCAGAGTTTCTTGACTCAGCTTTGGCATTTCATATATATCTAGGAAACTGTCCATTTTCTCTGTTTTTCATACTGTGAGACTAAAGTTTCTGGAAGTATGTATTGATGATCTTTTAAATTTCTATACTAGCTGTATTGATTTCATCTTTTTCTTTCCTTATCACATGGATTTGAGTTGGTTCTTTCCTTTTTCTAATGAGGGTGGCTATGGGTTTATCAATTTTATGTAGTCTTTCAAAAAACTAACTCTTTGATACTTTTATTCTTTGTGTTGTTTTCTTCTTCTCCATTGCATTAATATCTCCTCTAATTTTTTAGATTCTTCCCTTGTTTGGGTATTGGGCTTCAGTTCTGTTCCTTATTCTAGGAGCTTGAGATTCTACATAAGATCAAAAATTTGGGCTTGTTCTGTATTCCTAATAAGTAAATTTAGTGCTATAAATTTTCCTGTTAAGACAGCATGCATTGTATCCAAAATATTTCAGTGAGTTGTATCTTCAATTTCGTTTGATTGCAAATATTTTTTAATTTCTTCTTTACTTTCCTCTGTGACCCACTCTTTTCTTAGGAGGTTCTTATTTAATGTCCAGGTGTTTATGTTGTTTTTGTAGATTCTTTTGTCAATAATTTTCAGCTTCATTGTGGTCAGATTCTATGCGTGGGATAATTTCAATTCATTTGAATTTACTCAAGAATGTTCTCTGTGTTAGTCCATGTTCTATGTTGGAGAACATCACTTGTGCGGGTGTGAAGAATATTTATTGTGTTGTTCCTGGATGAAACACCCTGTGAAGATCTGAAAAGCTGATTTTGTCACAAGTTTGCTTTACTTCTTTTATTCTTTTCTGAATTTTTGCATAGTTGATCTATCCCTTTGGGTTTCTTAATTTTTTTGGTCTATTCTTTTGTGACAGTGGCATGTTTAAATCACCAATAACAATTGCAATATTGCTTACTTGATTTTGTATGTCTGTTGAAATTTGGCTTATTTAGGTAGGTCCTCCTACATTGTGCACATATATATTTATAATTGTTATCTTTTTTCTTGCAAGTTTCTCTCTTTTTTTAATTTTATTTATTCATTTATTTGTGTGTGTGTGTGTGTGTGTGTGTGGCCAGCTCAGCCCACCAGGGGGCGGGGCTGGCTGGCATGTGGTGCTGGGGGATTGAACCGCGGTCCCTGTGCTTTGCTAAGCTTGTTCTAAGTAGGTGCTTTAGACCACTGAGCCATCTCACCAGCCCCTCTTGCAAGTTTCTCTTAGCAAGTATGTAGTGACCTTCTTTATCTACTTGAAAAATCTTCACTTTCAAAAACTATTGTCAGCAACCAGAATAGGTACAACTGCTATTTTCTGATTTCTTGTGGCATGAAGAATATGTTTCCATTTAATTTGCAGTCTGTGAATTTTCTTTTGAGTTATATGTGCTTGTTTTATGTGGTATGTTGTGAGATTTTATTTTTTATTCCATTCTATGAGTCTGTTTCTTTTAATTGGTCAACTGAGGAGTTTACATTTATAGTTATAACAGACACATATTGGCATATTTTTGTCATGTTATTTTTTTTGCTATATGCTTCATACATTTCCCTGTTTTTAATTACTCACTCTGTTTGGTGGCATTTTTCTTTTGTTTTTGAAGCTGTGGTCATTTTTTCTCCCTCTAGAATGTCTGTAAGTTGTCTTTGTTAGGTTGGTTTGTTTGCCAAGAATTTCTTCATTTCTTTTTTGCTATGGAAGGATCTATTCTTACATTCTATTCAATAGATAATTTTGCAGGATATATCAGTCTAGGTTAGAAGTTATTTTCTTTAAGGACCTCAAATACTTCACTCCAAGCTTTTCTTGATTTGACGGTATATTTTGAGAAATATGCTGTGGTTCTAATGGTCTTTCCATTGTAGGTGATCTGTTTCTTGTCTCTAGTAGCTTTTAATATTCTTTTCTTTTGCTATTTCTGAGATCTTGACTATTATTGTCTACATGTAGATTTATTTTGATTATGGCTGTTTGGAATTCTATATGCCTCCCTTAAGTATATGTAGGGTTCTTTTCTCATGGCTGGACAATTTTCTGCTAGTAGTGCTGCACATAGTCTTTTTATATCATTTGTTCTGTCTTCTGTTGCTTCATAGAAAATTGTTATTCTTGTATTATTTTTCTTTGTATCCTCTCGTAGTTGTTGAATTGCTATTTTCTGGTTCCTTGTGAGTTTTAAGAAATTTGTTTTCACATTCATTATTTGCACCAGTGTTTTCAATGTCTGAAAGTCTATCCTCAGTTTCATTCAAGTGGTTTTTGAAGCTGTCAGTGGAGTGCTTAATATCCTGGATATCCGTTTGAATTTATTTCATGCATTCTAAATCTTTCATGTTTTGTTCATTCAGTGTTTCCATATTTTTTCTATTCTTTAATATATATAAATTTTGCAAAGAAAAATCCAAGCAATAAAAAATAAGAAGCAGGGCAGCATATGACAGTACATATATTATAGATTTTCAAGCTGAGAATAGCTGATTAACAATGGCTGATAGCTTACAATCAAATCTGTTGCTCAGAATAGCAGATATAGTTATATAAGTTTGGATATATGGTTGAATATTACCAATTGCTTTCAAGAAAGCTTAAATTTTTGTTCTTGTCTCTTTTTTAAAAACCTTTTTCTAATGTTTTCTCTAAGAGGGTATAGTACTAACTGATATGCTATTAGAAATGGTACACAGATCCAGTCCTAGCCCAGGTCCGGCACACCTCAGGCCTGGCATACATGCCTAAGGTGTAATCCTGCAGCTGCAACCTCTGCGGGGGAGAGTGTAGAGAATAGATCCAACCAGCTAGTCCAGGAGTAGAACATCTCACCACAGGGGCACAACAGGTTCACCCTTAAGGGCAGCAGCAGAAAGGAATGAGCACAGCAGCCAGACCCAAGCCAGACGCAGCTGGATAAGTCCTAACTTTGTAGAGCTGCACCTGAACTTCAGTACGTGCGAAGGGTATAACTACAGCAAAGATCTACAACAAAGGTCAGAAGACAGTGCTA
>NW_004524819.1:94286-116898 GCF_000260255.1 Octodon degus | reverse complement strand
CAGTATGTGTCTGCTGAAAGAAGAAAGAAATCCAAGAGGTGGCACTAGACAGAGCTGTGCTGCACCCAGCACATGTCCCAGCTGCTCAGAGCACGGAGTCTCAGCTATGCCACCACAATGGTGGAGGACAGCGAGTCTGTGGCTAGCCAGCAGATCCTGGAGCTGGACGACCAAGATATGTGCTGAATAGATGAGGACAAGGAGGAGATGGAACAAACCAAGGGAAGTCCTGGAGGGGATTTGGGAGCCAAAAAGAAAAAGAAGAAACAAAAGAGAAAAAAGAAGCCAAATTCTGGAGGCACAATGTCTGACTCTGCGTCTGATTCCCAGTACATTAAAATTCATCAGCCTTCAAAGATTGCCACCATCCCCATGCAGAAGCTGCAGGACATAGAGCGAGCAGTGGAGCTGCTGCCAGCGTGCCAGGGTCCATCCAGGAACATTGATGAGATAGCAAAAAGCATATACCAGTTCTGGGACACACAGCCGGTACCCAAACTAAATGAATTCATAACATCTCATGGTGCAGTTGAGCCAGACAAAGACAATGTACGTCAAGAACCATATTCTGTGACACAGGATTTTATGTGGAACACTTTAAATTTGAGTAATGCAGAAGTGCTCAAGGAGTTATACATGTTGTTATATGAAAATTATGTAGAAGATGTTAGCAATATGTTCCACTTCGACTATTCACAAGAGTTCTTGTTGTGGGCTCTGCATCCCCCAGGCTGACTCCTACAATGACATTGTGAGGTAGGAGTGTCTTGCAATAAAAAAACTAGTAGGATTCATAACTGCCATCCCTGCCAATGTATGGATTTATGAGGGTGTGAAGAGGATGGTAGAAATCAACTTTCTTTGTGTTCATAATTAGTTGACATCCAAACGAGTAGCTCCAGTATTAATTAGAGAAATAACCAGAAGAGTGAACCTGAAAGGAATCTTCCAGGCGGTGTACACTGCTGGAGTGGTCCTTCCTAAACCTGTGGCCACATGCATATACTGGCATCGATCATGGGGTATGATCTTCTTAATAATTTGCTGTATTCTATTTGCTAGGATTTTTGCATCTATGTTCATGAGTGAGATTGGCCTATAGTTCTCTTTCTTATTTGTGTTTTTCCCAGGTTTTCTTACCAGTGCAATACTTACCTCCAGGAATAATTTTGGGAGGATTGCTTCCTTTTCAATTTTATTGAAGAGTTTGAAGAGTGTAAGGACTGCATCTTGTGTAAATTTCTTGTAGAATTCAGCTATGAATCAATCCAGAACTGGACTTTTCTTTGTCGGTAGGTATTTATTACATCTCGTATTTCATTGGCTGTTATTGGGCTATTGAGAGTGGCTATAGCTTGTTTATTGAATTTTGGTAATTTGTACCTATCTCAGAATCTGTCCGTTTCTTCTGTGCCTTCTATTCTGTGAGAGTAAACATTCCCAAAATACCTATTGATAATCTTCTGAATTTCCACTGGGTCTGTGGTAATTACATCCTTTTCATTCCTTATGGCTCGTATTTGAATTTTTTCTTTCCTCTTTTTGTTAAGGTTAGTTAGGGTCTTATGGATTTTATTTAACCTTTCAAACTACCAGCCTTTTGTTTCATTAATTTTTTGAACTGTTTTCTTCATCTCCTTGAATTAATTTCTGCTCTAATCTTTATGATTTCTACACATCATTCAGCTCTTTGTTTGGTTTGCTCTTCCTTTTCTAGTTGCTGGACGTGCAGCATTAAGATGTTAATTTTTCCCCTTCTGTTTTCCTAATATGTGATTTCAGAGCTATGAATTTCCTTCTGAGAACTGCTTTTATCATATCCCATAAATTCCGATGAGTTTTACATGAATTTTCATTGAATTGTAGATATTGTTGAATTTCTTTTTTAATTTCATCTGTGACCTATTGGTTTTTTTGTAGGGTGTTGCATAATTTCCATGTGTTTAGGGTTTTTATTTTCTGATTTCTTTTGCCATTTATTTAGAATTTCATTGCAATGTGGTCAGATAATATGCGTGGGATAATTTCTGTTTTCTTGCGTAAACTTAAGCATGACCTATGGAACATTATGTGGTTTATTTTAGAAAATGAAACATGTGCAGCTGAGAAAAGTGTGCATTCAGCTGTGTTTGGTTGGAATACTCTGTATTTGTCCACCAAGTACATTTGCTTCAAGCTCTGATTTAGTTCTCTTATTTATTTGGTAATTTTTTTTCTTTTACTGGTTGACCTATCTTTTTGGGATAAGGGGGTGTTAAGGTCTCCTTTTCAGATTGTGGTATTGGATATTAGATTTTTCATATCTGTAAAGATTTGCTTTATAATATTGGGTGCTCCCGTGTTTGATGCATACATATTTAAGAGTGCTACCTCTTCCTCTTGAATTTTTCCCCTAACCAGTATATAGTGGTCTTCTTTATTTCACTTGATCATACTTGGTATGAAGTTGAGACTGCCTGAGAATAGGATTGCTACCCTTCCTTTTTTCTGAGATGCTGGCGGGTGTAGCTATTTTTTCCATCTTTGGCGTTCAACCTCTGAATATCTCTGTGTTAAATGTGTTTCTTGTGTACAGTATATTGTTGAATTTTGTTTCCTAATCCACTGTGCCAGTCTATTTCTCTTAATTGGTGAATTGTGCCCATTTACATTAATGATTATAATTGAGCTGCATTCACTTATGATTGGCATGTTATTTCCCTGTTGCTGTTTACTCCTTTTTCTACTGTGTATCACTGTTTGTCCTATTTAATTGGTTGCTTCTGATCACTTTTGTGGAGTTCTGATTGCTTTGGTCCTTCTCTAGAATATATTTCCGAAGCCTGTGTAATGTTGGCTTTGTCATCATGAAATTCTTTAGTTGTTCTTTGTCATGGAAGTATTTCTCTTCTCCATCAAACTTGAAAGAAAGCTTTGAAAGTTGTAGTACTCTGGGCTGGAATTTGCTTCATACAGGACTTGAAGTGCTCTGCTCCATGCTCTTCTTGCCTTCATGGTTTGTGAAGATAATTCAGCCATAATTCTGATGAATTTTCCTTTGAATGTGATCTGCTTCTTTTCTCTACTGACTTTTAGTATATTACTCTTGTGCTGGATTTCTGGGACCTTGAATATTATATGCCTTGGTGTGTTTTTAAATGAGTTGAGGTTGCTTGGCCTTCTGTATGCTTTGATTACCTGAATGTCAAATTGTTTCCTCATATTTGCTTAGTTTTCTCCTTTTATTTCTGCCCGTATTTTTTGTGCCTTTATATTGACTCCTTTCTCACTGATACCTATCAGTCTCACTTTGTTCATCTCTGCATCGTCTTGAAAGTGATGAATTATTTTTCTCTACATCCTAGTTGTTTTTAAGAGAACTTTTCTTACATTTTCACTAGCTGCACCAGCATTTTCAGGATCTGAAACGTTGTCTTCACTTTCTCTGTAACGATTTTGTAAGGCAGTGATTGAGCTTTTAAGTTTTACTATATCTCTTTGATTCTACTTCATGCAATTTATTTCTTTCCTGTATTGCTCATTCAAGGAATCCATAATTTTTCTTATCTCCTCTATTTTGTTTCATCAATATCTTCTTTAGAAGCAGTTATTAATTCTTTTACTGCAGTGTTTTTTTTCAGACTATGTTTCCTCTCCTTTTTTCTGTATTTGATTCTTTACTTCAGTTGCTATGATTTCAGAGAATTCTTTTTTCATTTCAGGAAAGAATTCTGCTCTGAGTTCCTCTATAACTTTCTGCTGTTGCTTATTTAATATCGAAACTATTAATTCATACTTTTGAGCTGAGCTAGTGTCCTCTGTACTTGTTCTGGGTGAGTACTTGGTTTCTTCCATACGTTTCTGCCTTTGATTCTTCACTGTAAATGCTATTAATTCTGGGATACCTTTTTTTCATTTCCAATCTGAGTTCCCCTATGAATTTCTGCCATTTTTTCTTTATTTCAGAATCTGTTGATTCATTGATTTCAGCTGTGTGATTCCCAATGTGTTCTGTGTTAGTGTCCTCTGCACGTGTTATGTGTGAGCTTGTCGTCTGAGATTGCATTTTGCTGCTTTTTTTTTGTCATTTTGTGTAACACTGTCTTCTGATATTTGTTGTTGAGTTTTGATTCATTTATAACCTTAGCACCTACTGAAATACAGGTGCAGATCTACAAAGTTTGAATTTACCCTGCTGTGCCTGGCTTGGGTCTGTATGCTGTACTCAGCTCCTTCCTGCTTCTGCCTTTCAGAGTGAACCTGTTGTGCCCTTCTGGAAAGATGTTCTGCTCCTGGACTAATTGTGTGGTTCTGTCCCCTACTCTCTCTGCCTGGACTGCAGCTGCATATTTTCACCCCGGCATGAATGCCAGGCCTGAGCTACATTTGAAACCTACAATGCAGAGGAGGGGTAGAGGAACCTCTCCCACACATTCATCAGGCCTGGGCTATAACTGGATCTGGGGTCCCCAGAAGGCGGAAGAAATTCTCACTGGGTGGGCGGGGTAGGGGAGGTTCTGTGTAATGGTAGGGGGTGCCCCAAGTGGTGGAAAAGGGTCTCACTCACGCTGCGCCTGGGTGTGGACTGGCTGGTCCATCCTGCATGAGGTACCTGGAAGCTCTCCCACACATTCACCAGGGCCTGGGATAGGACTGGATCTTGGGGTCCCCAGAATGCAGCAAAAGTTCTCACTCAGTGGGCGGTGTGCTGCGGAGTGGTGGTGGTATGGTCCCAAGGAGGTGGGAGAGTGTCTCACCCACGCTGCACCTCTGCTTGAACTGGCAGGTCCCACTGGTGCAGGACACCCGGAAGCTCTCCCACACACTCACTGGTCCTGGGCTAGGACTGGATATGGGCGTCCCCAGAAAACAGCAGAAATTCTCTCTTGGCCAACTGGGTAATGGGAGTTCCAAGGGGGTTTAAGAGGGTCTCACACAGGCTGTGCCTGGGCTTGGACCATCAGGTCCCCTTGGAGCATGGTATCCCCTGAGATTGTGTCTAATTTGATATATTCTATAGCCTCATTTGCCAGATTCATTTTTACTTCTCCTGGTATTATTTCAGAAGTTTTTGGTGGATGGCTTTGACTTCAATATCTTCTATGATTTTGTCCTCTAGACTTTACTTGGTGGGCTAGAGGTCTGGCATTATATTTTTATTCTGTGTTTTGTCATTTGCTGTTTTTCATTTTATTTTTTTTTCTTTGTTGATGTCTATAAATAGTTTTTCGCAAGTGGCTTTTACACTAGTTTTGAAGCTTTCCAGCAAATATATCTTCATCAGAGATGTCTTCTATGTGTAGCTTGTTCTTGGTCTTTGAGTCTGTTAAAAAATGCTACATTCCCATTTTATTGAAGATGGGTAGTTGCTATCATTTTATCTCAGAACTTTTTCTTGTGTTACTGGACTATGGTGATGATTATGACTCCAGATAATAATAGTGTTATCAAAAAAGGGAAACGATTTATTATAATTGGTATGGAACAATGGCTACAGTAATCCTATTGTAATAGCATTAGCATCAAGTGCAGCCTAGAAGCTTACAAAATGTGTTAATTGTTTATTTTGTACCTTTAAACATAGGACCAAGATCTACAGTCATATAAGAAAATGTAATATAAAAAGGCACTTTTATTGTAATGTGTTTCCACTTATTTGACAGATTTTATACTCTGTGTGTGTGTGTATGTGTGTGTGTGTGTGTGTGTGTGTGTGTGTGTGTGTGTGTAATGTAGAGGGATAAGGGACAAAGAGAGATAAATGAAGAGAAATATAGTGCAAGCAAGGGTGGAAGACTAAAGATGATCACCTAAACTTTGGGAAACAGAAAAGTAGAGAAAATTAAGAATGAAGGAAAAGGCAGAATATTGAAGTGAACCAAGAGGTTCACTTCCATAAAAATAAACAAAAATGAAAAAAAATTCAAGAAAGGAAGTTGAGGGAAGAAAAATCATTAGCAAGCAACATTTTACCAGGGAAAAGTTAAAAAAAGAGTATCTGACAAAATAGTAAAACAGTACAAATACACAAAAAGAAAACTTAAGTTCCTTTAGTGTCTATGTTTCTGTACTAGGGTCCAAGTCAAAAACCACATGTAGCCCTGAAAACCTTACAGTAGGATAAGTGCTGAGTGTGGATCTATTCTTGTCCTTCAGATGTGGGGACTGGGAATAGTCTTCATCCAGTAACTCCTTGTATGTTCCCTGGCAACGTGCCCATTCCTCACTTGGTATGTTTTTACATCAGTCTCTCAGACACCCAGAGGTTGCTTCCAGTGTTGCACAGCTTCCTCTGCTTCATTTCCACTCACATGTCTCTGTACTCCTTGGGTGCTTGTTTTGGGGTTGGTTGCAGTGGGGTGCTATACGCTGACTCACTGCTCCTTAGTGCTGCTGCAGGGACAGCTTAAAAGCTTTCTCTATGAGAAGGCTTTTAAAGGAAAGCTCTGAAACATTACAACTTAGCAACTTAGCAAGATTCTGTCTCAAAGTAAAAGGTAAAATAAAAAGCACTATGGATGTAGGTCAATGAGAAGGCCTTGTGCTCAATTCCTAGTATCCTTTCCCCACAAAAGGTCACTGCACCCAGGAGCGCAATATCATCCGCTGCTCACACAAACAGGTAAATTTTAATCTATTGTCATTTACCCAAAACATTGAGTGATCACTTACACTTAAACACTATTATGTTATCACTAAGATGCTTTGCAGTTCTGTCTGTCTCAGGGGTTAGTGTGTATTTTACACTTAGGCAAGGCCTGTCAGAACAAATATTTGTACTAATAGTCTTTAGACAGGAATAATAGCTGCATCTTGTAATATGAATAACTTCTATGATGACAATATGCAATGTATTAATTATTGTAACTGTTCTACTCACCTGTTTTGAAATTGTCTCAATGCCATTTATTTCTCAATAAAATTAATATTGAAAGAAAAGGCTTCTCAGTCCTAATTCAATTCCTTCTGCAGTCAGTGTGGGGGGGGGGGAAGGAGGGAAGCGTCAGTATCCTACTGCTCCAACGTGTTCTAAAGATATTTAAATCCTACATGTTGTGGATCCACTCATTAGACACTGCTCAGGAGCAATAAGAGGTCATGTTGCTCCAATCAATACTTTCATCACAACCACTGCAGTCCTCAACCTTGAGGATTAACTGCCTCTGGCACTGTTGCAAGGATGGACCAAGCCTGTTGGGTCTCTCTTCAATTTCCTCTACCTTATAAAGAAGGCTTAGCTGTAAAATCACACATTGGGAAAACCGGACGGGAAAAAATAAGCACCCTAATGTTGTACATACAATATCTAGAAAAGGAAGAGCAAACCAAACACAGAGCTCAAGACAGGAATAAATCATAAAGACTACAGCAGAAATTAATTCAATTGAGATGAAGAAAACAGTTCAAATAACTAATAAATCAAAAAGCTGGTTCTTTCAAAGATTAAATAAAATTGGTAAGCCCCTAGCTAACCTCATCAAAAGGGGAAAGAAAAAATTCAAATACAAGCAATAAGGAGTGAAAGCCGTAAAATTACCACAGATCAAGTGGAAATTCAGAAGATTGTCAATAGCTACTTTGAGAAACTTTATTCTCACAAAATAGAAGACACAGAAGAAATAAACAGATTCCTAGAAAGGTACAAATTACCAAAACTCAATCAACAAGATGTTACCACTCTCAATAACCCAATAACAGGCAAGGAAACACAAAATGTAATAAAAAATATACGCACAGGTAAAGTCCATGTGCTGATGGATTCACAGCTGAAACCTACAAGAAATTAATGGAAATTGTGGTCTCCATACTCTTCAAACTCTTCAATGAAATTGAAAAGAAAGCAATCTTCCCAAAATCATTCCTGCAGACAAGTATTATACTGTTACCAAAACCAGGGAAGATGAAACAAAAATGAGAACTACAGGCCAATCTCCTTCACGAACATAGTTGAAAAATCCTCAATAAAATCCTAGCAAATAGAATACAGCAATTCATCGAGAAGATTATACACCATGACAAGATAGGATTTAACATAGGGATGCAATGATGGTTCAATATATGCAAATCTATAAATGTAATACATTATATCAATAGAGCCAAATAAACAAACCACATGATCATCTCAATTGATTCAGCAAAGGCTTTTCACAAAGTCCAACAAACATTCATGCTCAAAGTCCTAGAGAAAATGGGAACAGAAGGCCTCTATTTAAATATGATAAAAGCCATCTATGACAACCCCACAGCTAACATAACTCAAAATGGGGAAAAATTGAAATCTTTTACACTCAAATCTGATACAAGTCAAAGATGTCCTCTATTACCCCTTCTATTCAATATAGTTCTGTGATCATTAGCTAGAGCAATTAGAAAAGAAAACTAAATAAAAGGAATAAGAATAGTCAAAGAAGAAGTTAAATTATCTTTATTTGCAGATGACATGATACTTTCTTGCAAGACCAAAAAATTCCTCCAAGAAGTTACTCAAATTGATATACAAATTCAGGAGCATAGCAGGATGCAAAGTCAATACCCAAAAGTCAATTGCAAAGCATCTCACTACACAGATAATAAACACACTGACAAATAAATTAGAGAAATTCTAACTTGTACAATAGCACTGATGGAAATCCAGTCCTAGACCAGGCCCAATGACTATGTGGGAGAGCTTTCTGCTACCCTGCGTTGGCCTGACCTGCCGGTTCAAGCCCAGACACAGTGTAGTTGAGAACCTCTTCCACAAACTTGGGACCCACCCAATACTTTGTAACACCCCACCAACCCCACCCACGAGTGAGAATTTCTGTCTTGTTCTGGGAACCCCCAGATTCAGTCCTAGCCCAGGCCCGGTGAGTGAGTGGGAGAGCTTCCAGCTACCCTGCACCGGCGGGACCTGCAGTTCCAAGCCCAGATGCAGCGTGGTTGAGACCGTCTTTGACCACCTTGGGACCTGCCCACCACCAATCTTCAGCACCCCACCCCAAAATGCACATCCAGGGAGAATTTCTGCCATGTTCTGGGGACCCCCAGATCCAGTCTAAGCACAGGGCTGGTGAGTGTGTGGGAGAGCATCCTCTCACCCCTACTCCACCTTGTCCCCTCCAGACTCAGCTCAGGCATGGCATACATGAGTGGGATGAAACCCTGCAGCTGCAATCACTGCAGAGAGATTAGGGTTCAGAATCACCCACCAATACAGGAGAAGATTATCTTGCCAGAGAGACACAACAGGTTGACTTGGAATGGTGGAAGCAGGAAGGAAATGAGCACAGCAGCCAGACCCAAGGCAGGCACAGCTTGATAAATCCAAACTTTGTAGATCAGCACCTGAATGTCAGTAGGTGTTAAGGATATAAATGCACCAAAGATCTACAACAACAGTCAGAAGAAAGTGCTACACAAAATGCAAGGAGAAGGAGCAAAATGAAATGTCAGACCATAAGCACACCCACAACAAATGCACAGGAGAATAACAGAAAAAATTGGGAATCGCACAGCTGCAATCAATGAATCAATGGCTTCTGAAATAAAGAAAAAACTGCAGAAAGATATAGAGGAACTCAGATTGGAAATGAAAAAAGAAATCCCTGAATTAATAGCATCTGCAGTAAAGAACCAAATGCAGAAACATATGGAGGAAACGCAATGCCAACACAGAAAATATGCAGAGGACACTAGCTCAGCTCAAATGTATGAATTAATGCCATCCATAGTAAATAAGCAACCGCAGAAAGTTATAGAGGCACTAGAGCGAAATTCTTTCCTACAAGCTCAGCTCAAATGTACAAATTAATAGCATTGATAGTAAATAAGAGCAGCAAGTTATAGAAGAACTCAGAATGGAACTTTCTGAAATAAAAAAGGAATTCTCAGCACTTATAGCATCTGAAATAAAGAATCAACTACAGAAACATAAGGAGGGAATCCAATCTGAAAAAAAGAAAACACTGCAGTAAATAATACATAACTGCTTCTAAAGAAGACATTGATAAAAAAAGTAAAGGAGATAAGAAAAATGATGGATTCCTTGAATGAGCAATACAGGAAAGAAATAGACCATATAAAGCAGAGTCAAACAGATATAGAGGAAATTAAAATCTCAATCACAAGTTGCAAAATCATTTGAGTGATAGTGAACACAGAGTTTCAGATCTTGAAGACACTGCTGCAGCTAATGAAAAGGTAAGAAAGGATCTCTTAAAAACAACTAGGATGCAGGAAAAAATAATCTATCACCTGCAAAACGATGAAAAGATGAACAATGTTAGACTAACAGACACCAATGAGAAAGAAGGAGTCAATACAAATGACATTAAAAAATATGGGCAGAAGTAATAGCAGAAAACTTCCCAAATATGAGGAAACAATCTGCCATTCAGATAACTGAAGCATACAAAACGTCAAGTAACCTCAACCAAATTAAAAACACACAGAGACATATAATAGTCAAGATCCCAGAAATTCAGCACAAGATTAATATACTGAAATCCAGTAGAGAAAAGAAGCAGATCACATTCAAAGGAAAACCCATCAGAATTACAGCTGACTTCTCTTCACAAACCATGAAGGAAAGAAGAGCATGGAGCAGAGTGCTTTAAGTCCTCTACAAAAACAAATTCCAGCCCAGACTATACCCTGCAAAACTCTCTTTCAAGTTTGATGGAGAAGTGAAATACTTCCATGACAAAGAACATAAACAATTTCATAATAACGAAGCCAACACTACACAGGCTCCTGAAAGATATTCTTGAGAGGGACCAAAATGATCAGAACTCCACGAATGAGATAAGAAGCAAGCAACTAAATAGAGCAAACAATTGAACACTGGAGAAAAAGGATAAATGACCACAGGCAAATAACATGTCAGTCATAAGTCAATAAATCTCATTTATAACCCTCAATGTAAATGAACTCAATTCACCAATTAAGAGAAATAGACTGGCAAGGTGGATCAGGACACAAAATCCAACAACGTGCTATATGCAAGAAACACATTTAACTCATGAAGACATTCATAATCTGAAAGACAAAGAATGGAAAAAAATATTACACGCCCCAGCACCTTAAAAAAGCAAGGGTAGCAATCCTATTCTCAGACAGTCTCAACTTCAAACCAAGAAAGATCAAGGGAAATAAAGAAGGCCACTATATAGTGGTTAGGGGAAAAATTCAAGAGGTAGAGGTAATACTCATAAATATTTATGGAGCAAACACTGGAGCAGCCATTATATAAAGTAAATCTTAATGGACATGAAAAATCTAATATCCCATAGCACAATCTTAACAGGAAAACTTAACACCCCCTTATCCCAAATAGAGGTGTGGGACAGCTTCCGGCTACCCTGCACCGGCGGGACCTGTAGGTCCCAGCTCAGGCGTAGCATGGGTGACACCCTCTTCCACACCCTTGGAACACCCCCAACACTCTGCAGTACCCCTCCCACACCGCTCAACGCGTGAGAATTTCTACTGCCTTGTAGGGACCCCCAGATCCAGTCCCAGCCCAGGCACAGCGTGGGTGAGACCCTCTTCCACCCCCTTGGAACTGTGCCCAAATACTCCACAGCACCCCTCCCACCCTGACAGCGGAGTAGGAATTTCTGCTGCATTCCAGGAAGCCCCAGATCCCATCCTAGCACAGGCCCAGTGAGTGTGTGGGCAAGCTTCAAACTAACCTGCTAGGGCTGGAACTATGGGTCCCAGCCCATGCGCAGTGTGGGCGAGACCCACTTCCACTCCTTTTGGGCCCACCCGCAACACTCCGCAGCACAACCCAATCCTGCCTGCTGTGATAAAATTTCTGTAACATACTAGGGACCCCCAGATCCAGTCCTAGTCCAGGCCCCGTAAGTGTGTGGGAGAGCTTCCATCTACCATGGACTGGTGGGACCTGCTGCTCCCAGCCCAGGGGCAGCTTGGGATTGACCCTCTTCCACCCCCTTGAGCCCTCCCACCACTCCGCAGCACCCCATTACCATGCCCACCCTGTGAAAATTTATGCCGCATTCTAGGGTCCCACAGATCCAGTCCTAAACAAGGCCCTTTGTGTGGGAAAGCTGACTTTATTTCTATTCCATGTTGTCCCCTCCAGATTCAACTCAGGCCTGGCATACAGGCCTGAGGTGAAACCCTGCAGCTGCAATCCCTGCAGAGAGAGTAGGAGACAGAACCATCCAGCTAGACCAAGAGCAGAACACCTTGCCAGAGGGGCACAACAGGTTCACTCAAAAGGGAGGCAGCAGGGTTAGCTGAGCATAGCAGACAGACACAAGACAGGCACAGCTGGATAAACCCAAATATTGTACATCTGCACCTGAACTTCAGTAGGTGCTAAGGTTATAACTGC
Source organism: Octodon degus (assembly GCF_000260255.1). Taxonomy (NCBI): domain Eukaryota; kingdom Metazoa; phylum Chordata; class Mammalia; order Rodentia; family Octodontidae; genus Octodon; species Octodon degus. The sequence goes on along the minus strand of NW_004524819.1, from coordinate 104,573 downwards.
ACCAAAACTCTCCAACAAAGTTCAGAAAACAGTGCCACACAAAATGCCAATGAGAAGAAACAAAATGCAATCTCATACCCCAAGCTCACCCATAACAAGTGTAGTAGACACTAACACAGGAAATATTGGGAATCATACAGCTGAAATCAATGAATCAATATCTTCTGAAGTGATGAAAAAGCTGCAGAAAGATAGAGGAAATCAGAATTGAAATGAAAAAAGAAATCCCTGAATTAATAGCATCTGCAGTAAGAATCAAAGACAGAAACATATAGAGAATTGGGGCCAGGGAGATGGCTCAGTAGAATAAGCACTTGACTGGAAAGTGCAAGGGTCTGAGTTCAATCCCTGGTTCCGCCAAAAAAGAAAAAAAAGAAACATATGGAGGAAACGAAATGCCCAACCAGAACATGTACAGAGGATACTAGATCAGCTCAAATGTATGAATTAATAGCATCGCTACTAAAAAAGCAACAGCAGAAAGTTATAGAGGAATTCTGAACAGAATTTGTTTTTTTTTCTAGCTCAGCTCAAATGTATGAATTAATAGCGTCGCTAGTAAATAACAGCAGATAGTTAGAGACGAACTCGGAGCGAAATTTTCCAAATAGACCAGTCAAGCAATCAAAAAATTAGTAAAGAAACAACAGAACTGAACCAGATCTTGAAACAAATGGACTTGGTGGTCATATACAGAGTGTTCCACTCAAACACAGCTGAATACACATTTTTCTCAGGTGCTCATGGGTCATTTTGTAAAATAGACCACATACTGATCCATAGGTCATGCTTAAGTCTATGGAATAAAACAAATTATCCCATGCATATTATCTGACCACAGTGAAGTGAAACTGGAAGTAAATGACAAAAGAAACCACAAAAAACCCCAAAATACATGGAAATTAAATGACACCCTACTCAGCAAAAAATAAGTCAGAGATGAATTTAATGAAAAATTCAACAAAACCAACAATTCAATGAAAATTAAAGAAAAACTTATTAGAATTTATGGGATATGATGTAAACAGTTCTCAAAGGTAAATTCATAGCTGTGAATCACACATTAGGAAAACAGAATGGGAGCAAATATATACCCTAATGCTGCACCTTCAACACCTGGAAAAGGAAGAACAAACCAAACACAGCACAAAGATGGGAAGATATCATAAAAATTAGAGCAGAAATTGTGTCAAAAGAGAAGAAGATAACAGTACAAAGAATTCACAAAGCAAAAAGCTCGTTCTTTGAAAGACTAAATAAATTTGATAAGCCCCTAGCTGACCTCATGAAAAAGAGGAAAGAAAAAATTCAAATACAAGCAAGAAGGAATGAAAAGGGTGTAATTACCACAGACCCAGGTGAAAATTGAGATTATCAATAGCTACTTTTGAGAATCTTTACTCTCACAGAACATAAGCCACAGAAGATATGGACAGATTCCTAGGAAGGTACAAATTACCACAACTAAATCACCAAGATATAACTACTCTCATTAGCCCAGTTGCATCCAATGAAAGAAGAGACGTAATAAAAAACCTACAGACAAAGAGCAATCCAGGTCCGGATGGATTCTACAGGAGCTGAATTCTACAGGAAATTTACAGAAAATATAGTCCCTATACTCCTTAAACTCTTCAATGAATTTTGAAAAAAGCTATCCTCACAAAATCATTCCTGGTGGCAAGTATTATACTAATACCAAAAGCAGGAACAAATGTAACTAAGAAAAAAAAAAAACAAACTACAGGCCAATCTCTCTCAGGAACACAGATGCCAAAATCCTCAATAAAATGCTAGCAAATAAAAAACAGCAAATCATCAAGAAGGTCATACACCATGACCAGGTAGGATTCATCCGAGGGATGAAAGGATGGTTCAGTATTCAGAAATCTATAAATGTTACAATATCAATAGTGCGAAAACGAAAAAAAAAAAAAAACACATGATCATCTCAATTGATGCAGAAGTCTTTTGAAAAAGTCTAATATTCATTCATGTTCAAAATCCTACAGAAAATTGGAACAGACGTCCTCTACCTCACTCTGGCAAAAGCCCTATATTAAAAACAATGGCTAAGCCAGACCCGCCCCCTGGTGGGCTGAGCTGGCCACACACATACACAATAAATAAATGTAATAAATAAAAATAAATAAATATTTAAAAAAAACGGCTAACATAATTCTAAATGAGGAAAAACTAAAATCTTTTACTCTTAGATCTGGTAAAAGACACGGATGTCATCTATCACCATCCCTATTCAATATAGTTCTGGAATTATCTAGAGCCACTAGAAAAGAGAAAGAAAGAAAAAGAATCAGAATAGGTAAAGAAGATGTTAAATTATCATTATTTGCAGATAACATGATGCTTTTCTTGGAAGATCCAAAAAACTCCAGCAAGAAGCTACTAGAATTAATACAGAAATTCAGTAGCATAGCAGGTTATAAATTCAATACCCAAAAGTCAGTAGCATTCCTCTACACAGATAACAGACACACTGAAATGGACAGATTCCTAGGAAGGTACAAATTACCACAACTAAATCGACAAGGTATAACTACTCTAATTAGCCCAGTAACATCCAGTAAAAGAAGAGACTTAATAAAAACGTCTCTTATGTTCTGTGAGAGTAAAAAAAACCCAAAAGATTTTGGCATCTTTCAAAAGAGAAGAAGATAACAGTACAAAGAATTCACAAAGCAAAAAGCTCGTTCTTTGAAAGACTAAATAAATTTGATAAGCCCCTAGGTAACCAAAAGATTTTGGCATCTTTCAAAAGAGAAATTCCATCTTTCCCACTGAGAGGGAAATTATAGAAAAAATACCTTTAGGAATAGCACCGAGGAAAATGAAATACTTTGGAATTAATTTCACTCAAGAAGTCAAAGATTTTTTCAAGGAAAACTACAGTACTCTGAAAAAAGAGATAGTAGAGGATTTCAGAAATTGGAAAGATATTCCATGCTTCTGGATGCGAAGAACCAACATTGTAAAGATAAACATACTTCCAAAATGGCTGTACAGATTTAATGTAAATCTATAAAATACCACAAACATACCTCAGAGAGCTGGAAAAATAATTCCTAAAATTTATTTGGAACCAGAAAAGACATGAATATCAAAAGCAATAGTGGGCAATAAAAACAAGGCAGGAGGCAGTAAAAACCCTGACTTGAATTTATACTAGAAAGCTACTGTGATAAAATCCGCATGGTACTGGCAACAAAATAGACTTGAGGTTCAATGCAATAGAAAAGAAGACACTGGAGCCCCTACGAACACACTCAGCCACCTTATCTTTGACAAACAGGCCAAATATACTCACTGGAAGAAAGATAGCCTCTTTAACAAATGGTGCTGGAAAAACTGTCTCTCTACATGCTGAAAACAAAAACTTGACACATGTCTATCACCATGCACTTAGCTAAAGTCAAAACGGATTGAAGATATAAACATTAAAACAGAAACACTATATTGCCTGGAAGAGAATGTAGGAGCAACTGTTGAAGGCATAGGTGTAGGCAAAGATTTCATGAACAGTAAGTATATCGCTTGGGAAACACTTGAAAGAATTGATAACTGGGACCATCTCTTACTGAGAAATTTTTGCAAGTCAAAGAAATTATGAGCAAGGTGAAAAGACAACTGAGTAATTTGGAAAACATCATGACAAATAAGTACTGAGACAAAGGTCTGCTCTCTAGAATTTATAAAGAAGTAAAAAACACTAGGGCCCCAAAATTTAAAGGCACTGTGGAGAAGTGGGCATCTGAGATGAACACACACTTCTCAGAGGATGAAATTTAAAAAGCAAATAAATATATGAAAAAATACTCCACTTCACTAGCCATACCTGAATTGCAAAATAAAACAACATAGATATATCATCTCACCCAAGAAAGAATGGCTATCATAAAGAAATCAGCAAACAACAAATGTTGGAGAGGCTGTTGGGAAAAAGGAAACCTTTTTCACTGTTGGTATGAATGTAGACTGTTGCAACCGTTATGGAAATCAGTGTAGAGACTTCTTAGAAAACTTGGCCAGGATATCCATTTTAAACTGTCTATTGCTCCACTGGGAATGTTCCTGGAGGATCTGAAAACATCTTATTGTAATGACATATATGTGCCTATGTTTATAGCAGCACAATTTGTGATAGCCAAATCTTGGAAACAACCAAGATGCCCATCACCTGAGGAATGGATGAAAAAGATGTGGTATTTCTATACAATGGAATATTACTCCTCTTTAAAGATTCATTAACTCGAAGCCTCAATATTGAAGTGGATGCCACTGAAGATATACTCTTTAGTGAAATATACCAGACATACATGTGTAAATATCATATAGTTTTCCTAGTAAAACAACTCAAAAGAAGAAATACAGATGGAAAGATATAATACATGTAAAAGGAAAGCGAGAACTCGAGGACTAACTTATTAAGACAGAGAAAGGAGAAGAGCTAGGAAACATGCCATTGTTAAGGCATACAGTTATATGTAGAAGATGGGTAATGGAATGATCCTGAGAATCTTCAGAACATTTTTGAATCTAGCAGTTAATTTAAAAAAATTTTCACTGTGACTAACTACATATACTGACAACTGAAATAAGCAACTGCACTGAATATAGTAATTTGTAATATTAGGTTCATGCTTGGAGTGCTTGTCATTCTGGTCTTCTGAATATGGGATGCTTGTCATGACATGCCAGTTGATGCTGTCTCTCAGGTATATGATTGTTCAAAAAGAAGGGTTTAGTGAATGAATGCAGGAGACAGGAGAAAAATGTGGGACTGTGCTGCTGTAATAAGTTGCATATGGTTAGATTTCTGGACTTCTGTGTAAACATAAAAATTATAATTCTTTATGCCTATTTATAAAATATATTCTAACTTTCAAACATTTTTGCATCATATTCTGTAGGGACTTAAATTTCAACTTATCAATACTTGATGAAAAATATCTGTTCCATGTTATGCCTAAGATGTTTGATATTCAGAGAGTGAGGTTAAGCTTAGCAGCCTAGATTGTATGGTAATAACCATAATTTTCTCTCCTGGAGGGTTAACAATCTAAGTTTGCAGACAGAAATTATAGAAAAAGGAGTGCATCAAGCAGAGCCAACATTTTGGCCCTAGCTTTCCAAGGTCAATTATGACTCAGAATATATGAGAACTTGTACTGTAACGTCACATAACTCAGTATTGTCCCAAATTTTCTGATCAAGGAGATTATGGGGCCAAAGAGGAAAGTGATCAATGATGTATAGTGTGCCTAAGGAGAGTCACATGGAGAGAAAACCTTCTCTCAGGCATTCACAGAGAGCATATTGGCCAAGCAATAACCGTGACTCATCCACATGGCTGACACTGACAAAGAATCTACAATCTGAGATACAAGATCTCAGGATAAATCCTGAGAGAGTTTCACTGACTTTATCAGACCCAAAAGCTACAACTCTTGTTGCATAGGTCTTTCTTTATCTTTGTCTTAATCATCCAGCAGAAAAGTATAAAATCAAAGTATAAGAAGTAAAGCCATGCTGTTATGTTGAGCTATAGAGGACTCAGGTCAACAATTTCTGACATTGCCAGTGAAGAAGACCCAATTCTATTATGGAATACTGGACTCTTTTAGAATATTTTATTGAGTTAACACATCTATAATATTCAAATAATGGAACTAAAAAAAGGGGGGATACAGATGAATGTCCATTTTGTATCTGTGTATTCAAAATGGTTGTGATAGATGTATAGTTACATTCTCTTAAAGAATAGAGCAATATTTTTCTAATAATATTTATAAATAAGACATCATTTCCACATCTTTTACAGCAATTAATCACTGGGAAGAATGTATGCAATGTGTTAACTATTGAAACTGTCCCACCAATTTGGTTTGAATCTGTCTCATTGCTATTTATTTCTCCATAAAATTATGGGGAAAAAACAATAAACAGAAAAACAAAAATTAGCCTAATACACCTAGACATGAATTTCAAGTCATCTGAATGGACTGTCATGATAAATAATTGAACATTAAAGGACTGAAAAACAGCTCATTACTGACTTTAGTTTCTGTTAAGTAATAAAAATATTTTATAGGTTAAATAAAGAAACTGTCCTAGAAAAAATGAATAAAACAAATTAACTAATTAAAAAATAGCCCAGAGGAAAATTAAATATCTTGGAATTAATCTAACTAATGAAGTCAAAGATCTTTTGAAGGAAAATTATTATATTCTGATAAAAGACATTGTAAAGGATTTCAGAAAATGGAAATATATTTCCTGCTCATGGGTATGGAGAACCAATACTGCGAAGATGGGCATACTCCTAAAATTACTGTACAGATTTAATGGAATCCCTATCAAACTACCAGGAACCTACCTCACAGACCTAGAGAAATCATTCCTAAAATTTATTTGGAACCAGAAATGATCTAGAAGAGCAAAGCCTATCCTGGACAACAAGGTCAATGCAGAAGGAATTACAGTTCGTGACTTGAAATTATACTGCAAGGCTACTATGTCACAATCAGCATGGTACTGGCAACTAAATAGAATTGAAAATCAATGGAACAGATTAGAATTCACAGAAGCCTCAGTGCACACACTCAGCCACCTTATTTTGGACAAGTGGCCAAACATGCTTACTGGAAGAAAGATATCCTCTTTAGGAAATGGTGCTAGAAAACGTTACTTTATACGTGCCAAAACCAAAACTTGACCGAGGTCTATCACCATGCACTAAGCTAAAATCAAAATAGCTTAAAGACTTAAACATTAGAGTGAAACACTAAATCTCCTTGAATAGAAAGTATGAAGAACTCTTGAAGACCCATGGGTAGGCAAAGAGTTCATGAGCAAAAATCAAATTGCATTGGCAGTACTTTATAGAATAAACAACCGGCACCTTCTCTTATTGAGAAGTTTTTGTACATCAAAAGAAATTACCAAGAAAGTGAAAAGGCTACCAACTAATTTGAAAAAAATCTTGACTAACAAGCACTCAATCAAAGGTCTGTTCTTCAGAGTTTATAAAGAAGCAAAGAACATTAGCGTACCAAAATTTAAAAAACCAATCCAGAATTGGGCATCCGAGATGAATACACAATTCTCATTGGACGAAATTAAAGAATCTAAAAAATATATGAAAGAATGCTCCACATCACTAGCCATCCGTGAAATGAAATTAAAACAACAATGAAATACCATCTCACCCGGCAAAGAATGGCTATCATGAAGAAATCAAACAACAACAATAACAAATGTTGGAGAGGCTGCGGGGAAAAGGAAACCCTTCTCTAGTGCTGTGCGAATGCGGACTGGGCAGCACAATTTGTGATAGCCAGAATGTGGAATAACGAAGATACCTGTCACTTGAGGAATGGATGAAAAACATGTGGTATTTTTATACAATGGAGTACTATGCAGCAATAAAGAATGATAAACTCGAAGCCTTTATATTTAAGTGGATACCACTTGAAGATGACATGGGCCAAGTCATACATTTATATTCACAAGATGGGTAAGGCAGTGGTTGAGAATCTTCAGCATGTTTTTGAAAATAGCAGTTAGATGGTACGTTTCCCAGCCTGACTATATATGCTGATACCTGTGTATTAAGCAACTGTACTGAAGGAAGCAATTTGTAGTGGTTTAGTCATGCTTGGAATGCCTGTCAATCTGGTCTTCTAATTATGTACTGCTTGTCATGACATACCAATTACTATCGTACTGTCTCTCAAAGAAAATGTGTTTAAAATAAAAAGGGAAATCAATGAAAACATGAGACAAATAAAGTCACAGGACTGTCCTGCTACAAGGCTGTACATTGTAACATTTCTAAATTTATGTGTAAAAATATGTAAATGCTTATCTTCACTTTTTAAAATATTGCTTTATCTTTTTAATCTTTTTTCTTCATATTCTGGATAGATTCAAAGTTTAACATATCAATACTTGATGGAAAATACCTATACCATGTTGTGTCATAGTGAGGTTAAGTTCAACTTCCTATGTTATAGGGTAATATCATTAAGCTCCAGTTTTGTAGGGTTAACAACTAAAGTTTGCATACCAAAAATTAGAGAAAAGGACTCTAGAAGGACAGGCAACATTTTGGCCCTAGCCTTTTAAGGTAAGTAAGGACTCAGGAAATAAGAGAATCTGTACTGTAATTTCTATAACTCAATTGTGTCCCAAATTTTCTGATCAAGGAGATTTTGGTGCCACACAGGAAAGTGATTAATGATGTAGAATGTGCTTAAGGAGAGTCACTTGGATAGAAAACATTCCCTCAAGCTTTCACAGAGAGCGAATTGGTCAAACAGTGGCCATGACTCATCCATATGACTGACACTGACAAAGGATCTGCAAACTGAGGTACAGGGCTTCAGATTAAATCCTGAGGAGATTTGACTGACTTTATCAGATACAAAAGTTACATTTGTTGTTATATATGTCTTGCTCTTTCTTGATCTTTACCATCCAGCAGAAAATATGAAAATGATGAATATAAAGTAAAGCCATATTTATATGATGAGCTGTGAATGGCCCAAGTGAACAACATTGGACATTGACTGTCTTATCAAAAAACCACTACTATTATTTATTATTGGACTATATTGGGATATATTGCTGAATTCATGCACATTCGGTATTTAAATGACAATGTAGTAACCTTCTCTGACAAAAAAAAAAAAACCATAAAAGGGTGATACAAATGACCGACCATTTTGTATCTGTGTATTCAAAATACTTAGGATTGATATACAGCTCCATTCTCTCAGTTCAATGAATGGAGAGGTTTGTTCTAATAGTGTTTGAGACAGGATAGCATGTCTGCATTTTATACACTAAGACAACAATATGCAATGTATTAATTTTTGAAAATGTGCTAATAATTGGTTGTGAAACTGTCATTTCTATTTGTTTCTCAATAAAAATATTTAAGAAACTAAAAGAATGCCAAACTTCCACTTGTTCCTGTGCCGTAGCTAAAGGCTTCTTAAATTCCTCATGTTGGCATACTTCTTTGAAGCCACTTGTTGTAAGGTAGAAGGGGTTTTGCTTTTCCCCACTCACTAACCCCACTGCAACATTTGCTGTAGTCTTTAACCTTATTGTCCCTGAGGATCTAATTTCCAGTTAGACCCTCCACTTTATAGAAAAACAAAACAAAACACACAACAACAACAACAACAACAACAACAACAACAACAACAACAAGAAAACTGGAAAATATTGGCCAAGGTACATTTCCCCTTGCCACTTGTTGCTTTATGTGCCAGCAAAATGTGCTGCTGGACTACAGCATCATATGTTTGGAAGTACAAAAAATAGGAAAGGGGCCTTATATCCCAAACCTATTATGTGTGACTTCAGTTAGCCACAATATTTCAATCCATAAGATTTTTTTTAACTTCTTGCAGAGGTAGTCCTGCTCCACCAGGCAGCTCCATTGGCTGGATTGCTACTCTAATAAGTCCTATATCTATGTTTTGTTTGATGTACAATTGCCTTGCTTTAGAATGATTTTGGCACCAGGATGTATATCCCTCATTTTCTTTGAATTACCTGTGTTTATAGCTGGTTTCCTCTGAGTAGCTCGAATAGGGTGTTCCTTCTATTCAGCCATGTTAAAACTCTCTTCATGTGGAAGTATTTCTGTAGACATAAGTTTTTGACTGTTCTGAATAAATACCGATGAGTGTGGTTGCTGTATCGCATAGTAAGAATATACTTAGTCTTGTAAGAAATTGCCAAACAGTCTTTCAAAGTGGCTTATCATTTTTCTCTCTTACCATAAATGAGAGTTCCTGAAGTTAATTTTTCATGGAAATTTTAATAGCTATTACTTAAAGAAGCCTGGAGGTTCAGTCCGTGCTCCAATACTATTTTAGATAGTATATTAAATCAAATAATACAAAATGTTATTAGTAACTATAGTAATCATATTGGATAATAGATCTCTTCAATATACTCATCATATTTAACTGAAATTATATAATAATGACATTGTGAGTATGGTCAATAATAAGGTTTTATACTATTGAAAAATTTTGCCCTGGAAAATTTTGGCTTAGTGGTGGATTGAATACTTAGCATGTGCAATGACCCAAGTTTGCTCTCCAACACCAAAAAAATTTTAAGAAAAAGAAAAAATGATTGTTCATACTTGTTGTCACTCTAAAAGGAGAACTATGTGAATTAATACAACATTTCATTAGCTACTTTATCCACTCTAGAATATAGATATAGATATAGATGATATAGATA
>NW_004524819.1:82121-83184 GCF_000260255.1 Octodon degus | reverse complement strand
TTCTTCCTATCCAGGAGCATGGGATATCTTTCCATTTTCTGAAATCCTCTAGGATCTCTTTTTTATTAGTACTGTAATTTTCATTGAAAAGATCTTTGACTTCTTTAGTTAGGTTAATTCCAAGGTATTTCATTTTCCTCGGTACCATTGTAAAAGGTATCGTTTCTATAATTTCCCTCTCAGTGTGATTGTTGTCTGTGTAAAGGAATGCTATTGACTTTTGGGTATTGACTTTATAACCTGCTATGTTACTGAATTTCTGTATGAATTCTAAAAGTTTCTTGGTGGAGTTCTTTGGGTCTTCTATGTAAAGTATCATGTCACCCATAAATAAAGATAATTTAACTTCTTCTTTGCCTATTCTTATTCCTTTTATTTCTTTCTCTTTTCTAATGGCTGTAGCTAATGATTCCAGAACGATATTGACAGAGGACATCCTTGTCTTGTACCCGATCTAAGAGTAAAAGATTTCAATTTTCCCACATTTAGGATTAAGTTAGCTGATGGGTTTTCATAAATGGTTTTTACCAGATTGAAGTAGAGTCTATTTATTCCAATTTTCTGTAGGACTTTGAAGATGAATGAGTGTTGGACTTTGTCAAAATCCTTTTCTGCATCAATGGAGATGATCGTGTGATTTTTAGTTTTCACTCTATTGGCGTAGTGTATTACATCGATAGATTTTCGAATATTGAGCTATCCTTGCATTCCAGGGTTGAATCCTACCTGGTCATAGTGTATGATCTTCTTGATGATTTGCTGTATTCTATTTGCTAGGATTTTATTGAGGATTTTGGCATGTAAGTTCATGAGGAAGATAGGCCTGTAGTTGTCTCTCTTAGTTGCATCTCTCCCTTGTTTAGGTTTCAGTATAATACTTGCCTCCAGGAATGATTTTGGGAGGATTGCTTCCTTTTCAATTTCATGGAAGAGTTTGAGGAGTATAGGGAGTACATCTTCTGTAAATGTCTTGTAGAATTCAGCTGTGAATCCATGCGGACCTGGACTTTTCTTTGCCAGTAGGTTTTTAATTACATCTCGTATTTCATTGGCTGTTATTGGG
>NW_004524819.1:73694-82021 GCF_000260255.1 Octodon degus | reverse complement strand
TATAGATTTTTAATTATTCTATCAATTTAAAAATTAATACAATAAAGTATAGCACATTGCACTGTAATAACCATGGTTGCACAGATATCACTGTGGCTTACCACAATGTTTTCACTTCTTCTAGCAAAATACCTAGGAGGCTTGAATGGGATCTCCAATCCTAGCTTTTTAAGGAATGTCCACACTGATTTCCATAGTGCTTGTACCAGTCTATACTCCTGCCAACAATAGAAAAGTGCTTTTTTTCCCCAGAGCCTCTCCAGCCTTTGTTATTGGCTAACGCCTTTGTTAGCCATTCTTTCTGGAGTGAAGTAGAATCTCAGTAATGTTTTGATTTGTATTTCTGAAGTTAAATCCTGGAAACAACCCAGATGCCCATAAACTGAAGAATGGATAAAGAAGTTGTATTTTTATGCCATGGAGTATTATTTGGCTATAAAACCAGATAAATTTGAGACTTTTGTTGATAAACGGATACAACTACAGACTATACTCTTAAGTTAAATAAACCAGACCTGCATGTGCAAATATATTTAGTGTGAGAACCAGAAAGAGAAAGAGAAAATGGAATCTGAAGGGTACAATAGATACTGAAAATGGGAATGAACTTATTCAAAAGGAAAGAGTTACTGAGTTGAGGAGAAGGTCAGGGGAGTGAGTGGGGGAAAGGGATTTATCTAGGTATATAAATAGGATGGTTTGGACAACTGTGCTGTGGAATTTTGCTGTTCTATGGAAAGAAGCAGGTAATGCTTAATTTGATTTGTCTCATTTTTCCAATGTTTCTCCTTTTTCCATTCTTAATCTCATATATTTCTTTCTTTTTTCCCAATTTTTCATGCATACATGTGATAATATGAATAACTGGTTGGAAGACAGCACTGCAGTACAACAAATATTGTGAATTTCACATAATTTTGTTAAGTGAAATTCTGTAGCAATTGTAATTTTTCTATATTAATACTATTTTTACTCTATTTAAAATAAAATTAAAATAATAAATAAAATAAAATAAAACAGAAAATAACAGTTGCAGAAAGAATTATATCATCTAAACTAGATATTTGATTAATATCTAATATTGAGGTTTACCTGATATCATAAATAGCATGCATAAGAAAAGTTTGTACCAGTATCAAATCATAAAGAGACATTTTTAAAAAGACATGCACAATGTACAAATAGCTGCTATGATCTTGGTGTTTGTCCCTTCAAAAACTCATGCTTAATCTTCAGAATCATAATTTAATGGAATTTAAAATTGGGCATATAAGAGCTAACCAGGATTAATGATGCCATGTTATGTTAGCAGCTACAGATATAAGGGAAGGAAGAGAGACTCAGTTTTCATGCTTTCTATGTCTATGCAGATGATATTCTCCACCTACTTGAGCATCTGTTGAATACCCACAAGCAAGAAAGTCCTCAGTAGATAGAGGTACATGATCTTGAACAAGCCTTCAGAACTGTGAACTGAATGTAATTTTATTCTTCATAAATTATTCAACCTGTGATATTTGGTCGAGCTAGGAAAATGGCTGACTCCATTTGTAGTTTAGAAATGCTTAAAATTGCAACAAGATCAACAATCAGTTTAGTTCTTAACAGCTTGTTTTAACAGTTTTATATCTCAAATTAAGTGAGCAATATAAACAGTTGTAAAATGTTCTTTTATTATGAATTTAAAGTTTTTTAATTTTATATATGACTGGAAGAAAATTATTAAAGTATACTAAAAGATACGTAGCACTTGAAACTTAATTTTACACTCCAGTTCGACATTGTATACTAGTTCCCACCTGGGCAAAGCCAAACCTCACTGAATCTCTTTGCCCTCAAAAAAAATGCTGGGTCCATTAAAACTGCTAGTTGAAAAGCATGATATCTTGCTGCATATTCTGAGTATGTCTAAGTGGATATCAATAGAAGGTATACTCATAAGGGAAATAAACCAATCACATGTTTGTAAATATCAGATAGTTTCCCTAGTATAAGAACTCAAAACAAGAAATACAAATAGAAAGGTATAATACAATTAAAAGGAAAGCAAGAAATTGAGGACTAGACAATGAAGAGAGAGCAAGGAGAAGAGTTATGAAACATGACAGAGGCAAGCCATGCAGTTATATGTACAAGATGGGTAAGGCAATGATCCTGAGAATCTTCAGAAGATTTTCGAATCTTGAAGTTAATTGGAAGGATTAACACCCTCACTAACTATATATACTGACACCTATGAACTAAGCAACTGCACTGATATGGCAATTAGTAATAGTAGGCTCATGCTTGGAATGCCTGTCTTTCTGGTCTTCTGAATAAGAGCTGCTTGTCATGACACAGCAGTTGCTGCCAGGCTGTCTCTCGGGTATATGTTTCTTTATTTATTAAACAAAGAAAGTGCATATGAAATTATGAAAAGAAAGAAAAGAACTTTGTATTTTGCCCTGACAGAAATATGATGCCAACTCAGTTTGATAGGAAGAGAAAAAGTCTAATTTATAATTAAGGAGGTTTGTATATGCATAAATGTCTGTATTATTTGTAATGTTTCCTGAGACTGGTGAAATATTTGACAAGTGGATCAGTGTTTCATTTATATTTTGCATTATCATCATCATCGAACCTTCAGAATTTAATTATGCTATGGCTGAATACATAGTTTGCAATGGAGTATGGATAGTATGGATTAATTGCACTAATCTTTTTTTTATGCCTGATTTCTTTAACTGAACCGGGAGATTTATCTTTTAACTGTTCTGTATGTAAAAATACAAAATGATCCTTCCTTTATATCTCCTTTTTTTGTTTATTCCTGTCAGATGTGGGTATTCCATTGGCATCTAAATACTATAGGTGCATGAATTCAGCAAAAATACAATCCAACACAGTCCAAAAGTCCTGAATAATAATTCACAAGGCATTTAATAAACTAAAACCTTTATATAACCGGGATAGTTTAAACTACTCTGTGCAGAATGGAAAAGTTATATAGATAGTTTCATTCATGGAAACATAGAATTGGTAGGAAAAATAAACAAGTCATTTCACAGGACTAGAGCTTGAATTCTGCCTTTGGAACACATTGGTTTTGATTCCTGGATCGTCTATTCATTTGTGTGGTAGGTTAAGCAAATTATATAACCTTCCTGGACCTCAGTTACTGAGAGAGAAAATGCAATAATGATGATAGATAGCCTGCAAAGTTTTCTGTACTGAGTAATTATATCCAAGTACATATGTGACACTGAGTCTGAGCCTTAGCAGCTCTAGCAAATGATTTCTATTTCTATTACAGAGGATTATAAACCAAAGTAAATAAATTATAGTCAATATAGTATAAATAAAATCACTAATTTAGGAGTATTTATTTTCTCCTAGAAATTATATGGGGAAAACAGACACACACACACACACACACACACACACACAGGCACACACACTCGCACACATACATGCATGAACGAACATATGCATATGCACATGCACACACTCAAATGTACACACACACTCAGACTAGAATTTTAGCATAACTAGGAAAAAAGACAACCAACAAACTCACAGTTGCATATATATTTCACAAAAATGAAACGACATAAAATTCCTGTAACTGTGAAGGTACTGTGGGGAAGAACAAGGAAGGCAGAGTTCTAAGGCCTAGCAGCTTTCACACACATTCAGCATGTAATTGCCCCCTCAAGTGTGAGCATTTTGCTCAATAAGAAATCAATGCAAGTAACAACTAAGTCTTAACACCTCAAGATCACTGTGAGATGAAGAGATGTACATGTTAAGAATGTGTCTAGGAGCCCATAAGTGACAGACAGCAAAATGTACCAGCAAGAAATGGCTTGTAAGTATTCAGGACAGTGAAAGAAGGGCTGTCAACAGATCTAGGAGATCCAGGCTGGCAGGGGCAGTTCAACTCAACTAGGAAGAATGCTGAGAGCCAGAACAGGGCTGGCTAAGAGTAGGACTGTTATTCTGAAGCATTCACTGTAGACACAAAGAAGGGAACTGCTAACTGTGAAGATGAGAATGCTGTCTCAGTGCACCTGGATCCCCACTCCCTCTTTCTACTAGAGGTCAAGGAGAATACATTCTATTTTAAAAAAGTAAATAACATGAGAAAATTATGACTACACACAAAGATAACATAGGTTGGGCTAAGAAAATAGCTAGGGATCATGAGCACCTGCCTGGTAAGTGCAAGGATCTGAGTTTGATCCCTGGTATAGAAAAAAATATAGTAACATAGCTTAAAAGATGAAAGAAGCAACTCTGATTCCTACACAGAATAAACAAATTCATCTGGAAATGGCTTCTACAAAGCAGATTAAAATTTTACCTTAGCATTATTTTTTTTTGTTCATTGAAACTCTAAGTGTGTTCCGTAGAGTAGGAGATTGAGATCACTGAACAACCTAACAATGATACAAAATCTCAGACCCCATCCACACTAATTTTATTAAATTGTAAACTGAATTTTAACAAGGCACCTATAGGCATAATAAAATTTGAAAACTATTGGTGTAAGACATATTCCAGAGTTGTCCCAACACAGAGTGAAACCAATTAGGTATTTATATCCCGTTACTGTATCAGTCTTTGGTTAAAGGCTGCCTCCATGGTCCATTGTTTCCTCAGCAAATTCCCAGTCACTTCCTATTTTCTGTTTACACAGGAAGAAAAGTTTTAGCAGCCTGTGGTCAGCCCCCCAAAAAGAGACCTAGTTTATGTCTACTTCTAAACTTTGGATGAGCTTGAAAATATAGCAATAGCTGGTATTCATAGGAGTGTTAAAGGAATCCTGAGGCATAATGAGCAAAGACTTAGTAGAGTCCACTAGTTCTCTATTTCTCTGCTTCTTTACTCTCTTTTCTTCTCTACCGTGTGAATCATCCATCCTCCACAAAAGTTCAAGGTAAGTTTCCTTCAATTGTCAAGTCCAGGAGATCTGCTTTGCAAGGGTCCACAAGTCTCTCCTCTTGTCATCACCTTGGTTCCATCAAATTTCAGAGTTGTGCCCACCCAGATTACTGCACTCTGCTCACTGCTATCACCTCTTCTTATTGTACACAAGAGACTTTGAAAGAATTATCTCTTCTTTCAAACATCTATCAAGGTGCAGAGCAAAGTCTCCTGCTAATTCTTTCAGGCAGAAATAGCCATTTGGCCTTCGTTGCCCAAAGGACACATTCTTCAAGTGAATGACTTAATATCCACCCATGATTTTGTCAGCCACTTACAGATAACATCCAGAAACATTCTGGGCTACTTAACGATAAAGCATGTGGTTTCACATTTGTGCTTAGCACATAACAATGCTCAACCCAAATATTTATTAAATAATGATATTGTTAGTTTTAAGATATTTTAGGTAGTCTGACTTGTATTTAATAAATTTCCAAAGGATTTAAAATTATATACAAATAGAGAGAAATGCAAGAGATGCACATAAGCTTTGCATATTTTCCACAATCCTCTTTGTAATTTGACAGGTGCTTTCAGCTACTTTGGAAAAAAAATTATTTATTTATTTTCCATAATTTTATTGAGAAATAAATAACAATGAGGCAGCTTCAAATCGAATTGGTAGGACAGTTCAAATAATTACCACTTTGCATACTGTCTACGAAGTGGTTTATTGCTGTTCAAGATGCAGACATGATATCCTATTTACAAACACTATTAGAACAAATGCTTCTACTCCTTGAATTAAGAGAATGTAGCTATATATCTATCCTAACTATTTTGAATAAAGGGATACAAAATGGTCATTCATCTGTATACCCCTTTTTTGTTTAGTTTCATCATTTAAATATTGTAGGTGTGTGAACTCAGCAAAATATTTCAAAATAGTCCAGTAGTCCATAATAGTATTGGGTCTTCCACTTGACTGGCAATGTCAGAAGTTGTTGACGTGAGTCACCTACAGCTCAACATAACAACATGGCTTAATTTCTTGAACGTCGTTTTTATAGTTTTCTGCTGGTACCTTAGTGTTATGTAAGAACAAAAACAACTATCAGAAAACTAATGGATTAGTAGGTTTTTTTTGTTTTTTGTTTTTTTTGACAGATCCTGGGATTGAACTCAGGCCTTTGCACTTGCCAGGGAAGTGCTTATTCCACCGAGCCATCTCCCCAGCTCCTTAGAAAACTAATGGAAAGAAATTCTTAAAAGAGTAATAATAGTGCAGGTACACAACTGAATGCAATAGAAAAACTCAAGAGAAGGGAATTGCAAGTGTTAACTTCAAAAGAGGAGGACAGGCAATTTGAATAGACTCACCTCGATGAATAGATAAACAAAATTCTAAGTTGGAAATTAATTACCATGTTCTTCTAACATTGTAAATATGCACCACAGAAAACACAAGAGGTAGGAAATAAATAAAATAAAACATTCTAGGAAAATAGAATCACAAATAGAGACTATAAAGAAAAATCTAGGAATTCTTGAAATTTCTGATTTATGCATCTGGTAATGGGAATACACAAGATGGGTCAGTTATTCTTATATTGTAGAAGTAAAATATATTATTAAACAGTAATGGAACTATGTATCAATGCATCCAGCTGAAATATCTGCTTCCTCTGTCTCCCTGCAACAAAAGGTGCACTTTGGGAACAGTTCTCGTGAATGACATATGAGTTATTCTTTACTGGGAAAGCTTATACTTTTTTGACCCTTTTCTTCTTCAGTCCCTGTTTTCATGTCTATGAAGTAGACATGAAACTATCAGAACATAACTGTCTCATTCTTGAGACAGGAATTCTGTGTAAAGAATTAAGTTTTCAATTATTTTATATTGATTAATACAGTGTTTTATTGACAGACAATATTAAAGTATTGTGAAATTCAGAGGATGCAATCTGAATTCAACACACCAGCAAGTCTCTAGCATTAATTAAATTGTACTGTTAATATTTGTTCTTTCTTACATTTAAAGTCATTAAATATACAGTTGAGTAACAGTAGTTAATTTCTTTTTTCTTTTTTTTATGTACAAACCTCTGTTTTATTTTTTAAAGTCAACAGAAAATGGAAATACTCTTTTTAAAGTTTCTAATACTAGGAGAAGATATCATACAATGTCTTTTAAATGAATTGTAAGTCAAAGATACAGTATAAATCTTAGAACAAAAATTCAGATTAAGCAATATTCAGAAAATTAATTGTTTCAAAACAATTGAATTAAGAAAAAGTTTTCATGATAACAAAGAAGTACTAAGAGTAAAATATCAGATAAATACTAGAATGGCAAATAAATGAACAGCACTTCTAACAGTTTGAGGATAGGATATCGCACAAAGTTCTAGTGTGTTGTGGACATGCATAATGACCGTGACAGTTACTGGTGGCTAGGCATCACTTGTGGAACTGAGCTACAGCTATTTCTTTGAAATCCACCCTGTACACTCAGGTGGAATCATGACTCATAGGGTGGAGGAGAAGTTCATTTGTAGAGTGTGGTGATGAAAATATTCTGCTGCTAAACGCAGAACAATAACTAAAAGACTACTATTGTATGCCTTGTATATTCTCCTCTGTTTAATTGTTTGCCCTATTTGGCGGGTTCCTTCAGTTCTCATTCATAGGGCTGTGATCAATTTGCTCCCTCTCTAGAACATCATTTAGTAGTCTGTGTAGGCATGGCTTTGTAAACATGAAATTCTTTAGTTGTTTTTGTCATGAAAATATTTCACTTCTCCATTATATTTCAAAAAGAGTTTTGCAGGATATATCAGGCTGGGTTGGAATTTGTTTTCTTGCAAGACTAGAAGTACTTTGCTCCATGCTCTTCTTGACTTGATGGTTTGTGAAGAAAAATCTGCCGTTACTCTGATGGGTTTTCCTTTAAATGTGATCTGTGTCTTTTCTTTAGCGGCTTTTAGTATGCTGTTCCTATGCTGAATTTCTGGAATCTTGATTATTATGTGTTTGGGTGTGGTTATCATTGGATTGATATTATTTGGAGTTCTATATGCTTCGCTTACAGGAATGTCAGATTGTTGCCCCATATTTGGGAAGTTTTCTGCTACTACTTCTGCCCATAGTCATTTTTCTTTTTCAAAATTTTATTGATAAACAGCAATGAGACAGTTTCAAATCAAATCGGAAGTAGTTTCAACAAATAACACACTGCATATATTCTTCTTAGTGGTTAAATGCTGTACAAGATGAGGACTTGAGATCTTATTTACAAACACCATTAGAACAAATTATTCTATTCATAAAGAGAATGCAACTATATATCTATCCTAACCACTTTGAATACACAGATACAAAATGGACATTCATCTGTATGACTCATTTTTTCTAAG
>NW_004524819.1:62203-67975 GCF_000260255.1 Octodon degus | reverse complement strand
CAGATTGGGTTTCCTGCCTATGTTTCTGTAGTTTCTTCTTTACTTCATCTGCTATGAGTTATGAGAGTTCTTTTTTTATTTCAGAAAAGAATTGCACTCTGATTTCCTCTATATCTTTCTGCTGTTGCTTATTTACCTTTAACCCTATTAATTCATGCATTTGAGCCAAGGTAGTATCCTCCGCACTTGTTCTGGGTGGGCACTGTGTTTCTTCCATATGTTTCTGCATTTGATTCTTTAGTGCAGATGTTATTAATTCAGGGATTTCTTTTTTCATTTCCAATCTGACGTCGTCTACATCTTTCTGCAGCTGTTTCTTTATTTCCGAAGCCATTGATTCATTGCTTTCAGCTGTGAGATTTCCAATTTTTTCTGTGTTAGTGACCTCTGCACTTGTTATGGGTGCGCTTGGGTTCTAAGGTTGCATTTTGTTCCTTCTCGTCATTTTGTGTAGTGCTATCTTCTGACCTTTGTTGTAGATCTTTGCTGTAGTTATAACCTTCGCACGTATTGAAGTTCAGGTGCAGCTTTACAATGTTTGGACTTATCCAGCTGCGTCTTGCTTGTGTCTGGTTGCTGTACTCAGCTCCTTCCCGCTGCTGCCCTTGAGGGTGAACCTGTTATGCTCCGGACCTGGGCTAGGCCTGCGTCTGTGTGTTCCAGGATGAGGCAGAAATTTCTACTGCAAGGGCGCGGTTGGGGAGTGGTGGCGGTTGCCCAAGAGTGTGGGAGAGGGTCTGGCCCACGCTGCGCCTGAGCTGGGACTGGTCCCGCCTGCGCAGGGTAGCAGGAAGCTCTCGCCACACTTACTGAACTTGGGCTAGGACTGGGTCTGGGGTTTCCTGGAACTAGGCCGAAATTCCTACTTGGCGCGCGGGGTGTGGGAGGTACTGCGGAGTGGTGGGGGGCAACCCAAGTTGTTGGGAGAGGGTCCAGCCCATGCTGCGCCTGGGCTTGGACTGGTCCTGCCGGCGCAGGGAAGGAGGAAGCTCTCTGCACACTCACTGGACCTGGGCTAGGGCTGGGTCTCAACAGTAGTTAATTTCTTTTTAAGATTTTATTCTTTTTAAAGAAATATTTCCTGGGAAAACAAAGGGGTAACATGCCAAATCTCCTACCTGGAGTTAAATGAGGCAGTGTGCTATAGGAAAATTAGAACAGAATACTACAGCAGAAAACCATAGATTTGAATCTCAAATTAGATACTAAGGCCATGTGTGCATAGAGAGTTGAATGAAAGAAACTTTGGCATCCATCTCCTCTACATGAATCACATAAAGACCTTCACATCCCAGCCTGGCATGAGGTGTTGCTGAATTAATGATTACAATAATGACCAGTATGATACACTTTATAGTTTTTAAGATTTCAACCTCAATAGCACAGTTCTGTGGGGAAAAGTGAAATTATTAACTGTGTTTTATAGACTACATTGGGGATAAAATTCTGTAATGCACAGAGACATAAGAACAAATGTCAAAAAATCTGACATGTAAGTTTATTAATATTTCAGTAGGGCTGGGGAGATAGCTCAGTAGAATAAGCACTTGCCTGGCAAGTGCAAGGTCCTGAGTTCAATCTCCAGTAACTCAAAAAAATATTTCTGTAAATAATTTACCTATTTTAGCCTCTGGTTGTTTGATTTACTTTAGAATGCACAGAATACAGTTAAAGAAAAATACTACACCTCAAAATAGGACCCAAACTTCCTGACAGAGGGTATGTCCATTAGAGTGAAGACTCCCAAATTTCCCACTGCAATAGCTTTATAACTAGATTTTTGGGGTTTCTCAATGTGCTGCTGTGATGTGGCTCCTATAGGGCACATAGTGCTGCACATGGAGAAGAGCAACAGCCATCTCCCTTTCCACAGAAAAATTATCAAAAGCCATCCCAGAGAGTCATTTTCTGACTTCGATGATATCATAAATATCCACATGCCCAAAACACAGCAATATTTGAATCTCAGAAGCAGAAATGGCCTTATCTCAATTGTGACAATTTTCCAGGAATATAAATGAAGATAGCAGAGAGCTAGAATTTTATTTCTAATTTATAAGAAAGCAATGAGAACCCGGGGAGTTAGCTCAGTAGAATAATTGTTTGCATTGCAAACGCAGGGTCCTGAATTCAATCCACAGTACTGAAAAAAATAAAAGAATTTTCAATACAAGTTAATTCTAGCCTTAAATTTCTTTTTGAAAAGGGAGTACTGTCTGAAGCTAATCAATAATCCAGAATTTTTCTGGGCCCAAATCCAATCCCACATTCGCCCATAAAGGAATCATGCTCCTGGGGTATGTATTCAGGTTCACCATCCTTAATTATTTAACTTTATTTACCAAGAGTTGAGCTGAGGACCTTGTGCTTGCCAGGCAGGCACTGTGCTGCTCAGCAGTATTATGATCCCTGTTCAACACGTTTAGAACAGAAAAAAAAAATTGTACTTCAGCATGTCTGGTAATAGTGGGAATAACCATTAGTTTTATAATTCCATGGAGCATGATTAATAGAAGTTATTTGAAGCAGTTTTCAATCTTCCCATTAGGAAATTTTAATGCTGATTGAAAGAAAAGTGAAAAAACTCTTGGAAAAGGCCTAGAAAGAGATTATCTTTACATGTAGATTTACTTGGACATGATTTCCCCTCAGAGAGTAGAAAGACACTTTTTAATTTGAGCAATAATAAGTTTGTGGTGAAACCAGGGATCGAACTCAGGCCCTTGTGCTTGCCAGGCAAGTGCTTATTCTACTGAACCATCTCCCTGGCCCATTGAGCAATAATAACTTTGGGAATGCATATTATTCACAGTAGCTCATTTTGTCACAGATATCATGCCAATCTTGGAAAATAATTCGGAAAATTGGTCAGCAATGTCTCCAAGCAAAATACCTTCTGCCAAAGCTAGTAAAGCAAGTAAAAAAAATCACTTTTTCTTTAAAATAATATATATTTTTTCACAAGAATAAGATAGCTAACAATAATATTAATTAATAGTGAAGGATATTCTAGTCTATGAGATATCTTTCAGCAGACCACTTTGTTGTTTCTTCAGGAGGCTGCACAGTCCCATGTCCTGATTCAGGGGAGCAGAGGAGGCTTTTTGATGTGGACAACTGTGCTGAGTGTTCCTCATTTGTCCCTCCAGATCCTTTCTCTCTCTGTCCTTCTGCATCATGTTCTGTGCCTTTAAAGGGTAATTTCAGTGGAGTGCATCAGTTGGACCCTCTGGTTCTCTGACAGAGAAACATATCAACCAGCAATTAAAGTATTTCCTGGAAGTAGACACCATACCTTCTTCTTTCAATTTCAAAAATTAGGCAATGTCTTCTTTCCTATTCCAAGTTTTCTAATCACTCTTGGGCAATACCTTGAGGCTTTCTTGCAATGCCAGTGGCTGACTGTCCTTGACTCTTCAGAATTAGTTGCTCTCCAGGGTGTCCTTTAATAGGAATAAGCTCCTTTATCATCTTTTATTACTGTTCCTTAATATTTCACTCCTTCACTGACTCTTCAATTAACTCTCTATGAGTATGGTAGTTACTTACAAAATGGAAACTAATTTCATAACGTTTGAAAATTGGCACAGAGGAGTCAATAAATGTTTTTGATTATTAACTTTTTCATGCAAAACAGTACATTTAAAATATGCTTGGTTTCATTTTACAACAGGGGCGCTGTGTTTATTTTACTGAACAAGAGAATTTTTAGGCTATGTTAGCCTTTATTATAATTTGAATGCAATTACTATCATTGTAAAGACTCAATGAATGAAAATCTGTTACTTTTCAAAAGTTTAAGAATTAGAACTTAAAAATCATAGACATTTCACTCATATTAACTCTAATGTCAATATTACATTTCTTTTTTAAAATTTTAATTTATATTAATACACATTTGCATAATGATTACATTCATTTTATGACCTAGTGACAGGTATATAATGTACCTTAATTCTGATCTTATCTAATTACAATTTTGATATAAATGAGGTCACATTGAGAAAACGAAAGATGGGATTGGCCTTTTCTTCCCATAATGATATTGAGAAAGAAATAGCAATGAGACACTTTCAAATGAAATTGCACACTGTCTTCCTAGTGGTTATTTGTTGTACAAAGTACAGACATGATATCATACTTACAAACACTATTAAAACAAATTCCTCTATTCATTGCAGTAAAAGTATGTAACTCTATATCTATGCTATCTGTGTTGAATACACAGATACAAAATGGTCATTCATCTGTATTCACTTTTTTGTTTAGTTCCACCATTTAAATATTACAGATTTGTGAATTCAGCAAAATATTCCAAAATAGTCCAGTAGTACATAATAATATTGGGTATTCCACATGACTGGAAAGGTCAGAAGTTGTTGACTTAAGCCCAATATATCTCACTATACCAAGATGGCTTTACTTATTATACTATGTTTTAATACCTTTGTGCTGGATGATAAAGACTAAGATGAAGCAAGACCTATGTAAAAAGAACTGTAGCTTTCAGATCTGATATGGTCAGTTAAATCCCCTCAGGAATTATCCTGAGACCCTGTACCCCAGTTTGTAGATCATTTGTCAGTGTCAGCCATGTAGATGAGTCATGGGCATTGCTTGGACAATTTGATTTCTGTGAAAGCCAGAAAGAATGTTTTCTCTCTATGTGACTCTCCTTAGGCACATTCTACATTATCGACCACTTTTCTCTTTGGCTCCATAAATTATTGAGCAGAAAATTTGGGACACAATTGAGTTACATGTAGGTACAGTACAAGTTCTCATATGTACTGAGCCTTTATTGATCTTCGAAGGCTAGGGCCAAAATGTTGGCTTTCCTTGGGGCCCTCCTTATTCACTAATTTTTGGGCTGCAAACATAGGTTGGTAACCCTCCAGAAGAGAAGCTTATTGTTATTACCATACAATCTAGGCTGTTGAGCATAACCTCACTATCTGTCTGAATAACATGGAACATAACATGGAACAGGTATTTTTCATCAAGTATTGATATGCTAAGCTTTAAGACCCTAATGAATATGACAAAAATTTAAAAATTAAAATCTATTTAATAATAGGAAAAAACAATTATATATATTTACACATAAGTCCACATATCTAACCATATACAACATTGTAGCAGGACAGTCCTGCAATACTCCTTTTCCTGTCACATTTTCCTTTCACCACTTCATTAGTTTATAAACAAACATCTACTCGAGGGACAACATGGCAAAAGCTGGCTTGTCATAAAAAGCAGCACGCATTCAGAAGACCAGATGGACAGGCACTCCAAGCATGAACCTACTATTACATACAAACTGCCATCTTCAGTGTAGTTGCTTAGTTCACAGGTGTTAGTATATATAGTACGTTAGGGTGAGAACCATTCCAATTAATTGCTAGATTCCAAAATCTTCTGAAGATTCTCAGGATTACTGCCTTACCCATCTTGTATATATGACTGTATGGTTTTGCTTCTGTCATGTTTCCTAGCTTTTCTCCCTGATCTCTCTTCATTATCTAGTCCTCAAGTTCTTGTTTTCCTTTTAATTGTATTATACCTTTCTATTTTTATTTCTTCTTTTGAGTTCTTATAATAGGGAGACTATATGATATTTGCACATGTGTGTATGGTTTAATTAACTTATGAGTACATCTTCAAGTAGAATCCATTTAAATATAAAGGCTTCGAGTTTATCATTCTTTATAGCTGAGCCATACACCATTGAATTAAAATATTACATCTTTTTCATCCATTTGCTCAGGCGAC
>NW_004524819.1:55400-62074 GCF_000260255.1 Octodon degus | reverse complement strand
TTGAATGGGATTTTCAGTTCTAGGTTTTTAAGGATTCTCCACACTAATTTCCATAACAGTTGTACCAATCTACATTCCCAGGAGCAGTGGAGAAATGTTCCTTTTTCCCCACAGCCTCTCCAACATTTATTGTTTGTTGATTTCTTTTCGACAGCCATTCTTTCTGGGATGAGATGATAGCTCAAAGTTGCTTTTATTTACATCTCACAGATGGATAGTGACATGTAGGATTTTTTCATATATTTATTCACTTCTTTAATTTCATCTTCTTAGAAGTGTGTGTTCATCTTGGATGCCCATTTCTGGATTGAGTGTTTAAATTTAAGGTCCCTAATGTTTTTTAGTTCTTTATAAATTCTAGAGAGTCAACCTTTGTTTGAGTACTTATTTGTCAAGATTTTATTCAAAATTTTGAGTTGCTTTTTCACTTTTTTGGTAATATATTTGACATGCAAAAACTTCTCATTGCCAAGAGGTCAAAGAGTTTAACTACTTCAAGTGTTACACATGGTATTTGATTTCTGTTCATGAACTATTTGCCTACTCCTATGTTTTCAAGAGTTCCTCTTACTTTATCTTGGAGGAGATTTAGTGTTTCTGTTTTAGTTTTCAGATCTTTAATCTATTTTGACTTTAGCTTAGTGCATGGTGATAGACTTGGATCGACTTTTAGTTTTCATCGTGTAGAGAGCCAGTTTTTCCAGGATGATTTGTTAAAGAGGCTATGTTTTTTCCAGTGAGTATATTTGGCCACTTTTTCAAAAGTAATGTGGCTGAGTGTGTTCAGAGGCTTCAACAACTTCTCATGTATTCCATTGATTCTCAAGTATATTTAGTTGCCAGGACCAAGCTGATTTTATCACAGTACCCTTGTAGTATAATTTCAAGTCAGGAACTGTGATGCCTCCTGCTTTATCTAAGGTGGTCAAGATTTCTTTTGCTATTCTAGGTCTTTTCTGCTTCCAAATAAATTTTAGGAAATATTTGTCTAATTCTGTGAGGTATGTTATTGGTATTTTGATTGGATTGCATTAAATAGGTACAGCAATTTTGGAAGTATGAATATCTTCACATTGTTGTTTCTCCCTATCCAGGAGCATGGAATATCTTTCAATTTTCTGAAATCCTCTATGATCTCTTTTATAAGAATAGTGTAATTTTCCTTGAAAGGCCCTTTGATTTCTTTAGTTAGATTAATTCCAAGGTATTTCATTTTCCTCAGTGCTATTGTAAAAGGTGGTATTGTTCCTATAATTTCCATCTCAGTGTGTTTGTTATGTGTGTAGAAGAATACTATTGACTTTTGAGTATTGATTTTCTATCCTGCTATGCTATTGAATTTATGTATTAATTCCAGTAGCTTCTTGATTGAGTTTCTTGGGTCTTCCAAGTAAAGTATCATGTCATCTGCAAATAATGATAATTTAACTTCCTCTTTACCAATTCTTATTCGTTTTATTTCTCTCTCTTATCTATTGGTGCTAATGATTCCAGAACTATATTGAATAGAAGTGATTATAGAGGACATCTTGTCTTGTACCAGATCTAAGAGTAAAAGATTTCAGTATTTCCCCATTGAGAATTATGTTAGCCATTATGTTTTCATAAATTGCTTTTATGAGATTGAAGTAGTGTCCATCTATTCGAATTTACTCTATGACTTTGAACATGGATGAGTGTTGGACTTTCTCTAAAGACTTTCCAGCATCTATTGCGATGATCATGTGGTTTTTAGTTTTCGTTCTATTGACATAGTGTATTGCATTAATAGATCTTTGAATATTGAACCATTCTTGCAACCCTGGATGAATCCTACCTGATAATGGTGTATGATCTTCGTCATGATTGGCTACGTATTCTATTGGCTAGGATTTATTTTTATTATTTTCCATAATTTTATTGAGAGACAAATAGCAAAAAAACAGTTTCAAATCAAATTGGTACAACAGTTTCAATAATTAACACATTGCATACTCTATTCCTAGTGGTCATTTGCTGCACAAGATGCAGGCATGATATCCTATTTACACATACAACAAATCCCTCTATTCATTAAGTGAATATAACTATATATCTATCCTAACCATTGTGAATAGCCAGATACAAAATGGGCATTCATTTATATATCCCATTTTTTGTTTAATTCCATCATTTGAATATTATAGGTGTGTGAACTCAGCAAAATATTCTAAAAGAGTCCTATAGTCCATAATAGTATTAGGTCTTCTGCTTTTCTGACAGTGTCAGAAATTGTTGACCTGAGTCCCCTACAGCTGAACATAACACCATGATTTACTTCTTATACTTCGTTTTTAAACTTTTCTGCTGAATGGTTAAGACCAAGGTAAAGCAAAACCTATGCAAGAAGAGTTGTAGATTTGAGTCTGATAAGGTCAGTGAAATCCCCTCAGGATTTATCCTGAAATCTTGTACCTCAGATTGTAGATCCATTGTCGGTGTCTGCCATGTTGATAAGTCACGGCCATTGCTTGACCAATGTGCTCCCCGTGAAAGTCTTAGAGAATGTTTTCTCTCTATGTGCCTCAGAAGGATTGATTTTTTTTTTTTTTTTTTTTTTTTTTGCCGAACTGGGGATTGAACTCAGGCCCTTGCGCTTGCCGGGATGAGCTTATTCCATTGAGCCATCTCCCTGGCTTTATTGAGGATTTTTGCATTTATGTTCATGAGAGTGACTGGCCAGTAAATCTCTTTTTTAGTTGCGTATTCCCCTCATTTTGTTTTCAGTACAATCCTTGCCTCCAGGAATGATTTTGAGAAGATTGCTTCCTTTTCAATTTCATTGAACAGTTTCTGTAGTATAGGAACTATGTCTTCTTTAAATTTCTTGTAGAATTCATCTGTGAAACCATCAGGACCATGACTTTTCTTTGTTAGCAGGCTTTTTATTACATCTCGTATTTCATTGGTTGCTATTGGGCTATTTATGTGTTTACATATTGTTTATAAGGCTTTGTAATTTGTAACTTCCTAGAGGTCTGTCCATTTCGTCTGTGTTTTGTACTCTGTGAGAGTAAAGATTCTCAAAGTAGCTATTGCTAATCTTCTGACTTTCGACTGAGTCTGTGGTGATTACACCCTTTTCATTCTTTATTGCTTGTATGTGAATTTTTCTTTCCTGTTTTACATGATGTTAGCTAGGTGCTTACTAGTTTCATTTAATCTTAAAAAAAACCCAGTTGTTTGCCTCTTTAGTTCTTTGAACTGTTTTCTTCATTTCAATTGAATTAATTTCTCCTGTAATCTTTATGACTTTTTCCTGTCTTCGGGCTCTCTGTTTGCTTTGCTCATCCTTTTCTATCTGTTGGAGGTGCACATTAAGGTGTTTATTTGTTCCTGTTCTGGTTTCCTAATGTGTGAGTTCACAACTGTCAATTTTTCTCTGAGAACTTCTTTTATCACATCCCATAAATTGTGGTAAGTTGTGCTTGAATTTTCATTGACTTGTATATATTTTTGAATATTTTGTTTAATTCATCTGTTACCCTTTGGTTGTTGAACAGGGATTTTTTTAAATTTCCATATATTTAGGGTTTTTCTGTTTTCTTTTGGCATTTATTTCCAGTTTCATTGCACTGTGGACAGGAAATAGGCATGACATACTTTCTGTATTCTTACATATACTTAAGCATGACCTATGGACCATCCATTTTAGAAAATGACCCATGTGCAGCTGTGAAAAATGTGTATTCAGCTGTTTTTGTTTGGAACACTCTGTACATGTCCACCAAGTCCATTTGTTTCAAGTTCTGGTTCGGTTCTGTTATTTCTTTGCTTATTTTTTTCTGGTTTACCCTTCTTTTTGGGATAAGGGTGCTTTAAGTTCTCTTCTTATGTTTCAGGTTTTGGATATCAGATTTTTCATGTCCATTAAGATTTCCTTTATATAGTTGGGTGCTCCCATGTTTGGTGCATACATATTTATGAGTGTTATGTCTTCCTCTTGTATTTTTCCCCTAAACAGTGTTTAATGGCCTTCTTTATTTCACTTGATCATTCTTGTTTTGAAGTTGAGACTGTGTGAGATTAGGATTGTTACTCCTGCTTTTTTCTGAGGTGCGGAGTGGGTAGTTTTGTTTTCCATCCTTTGCCTTTCAGTCTATGCATTTCTTTATGAGTTAAATGTGTTTCTTCTATGCAGCATACTGTTTAATTTTGCTTCCTTTTCCACTGTGCCAGTCTTTTTCTATTAATTGGTCAATTGAGTCCATTTACATTGATGGTTATAATTGGAATATGTTGACTTATGATTGATATATTTTTTATGTGGTGTTGTTTACTCATTTTTCTCCTGTTTTTATTTTTTGCCCTATTCAGTTGGTTGCTTCTCTTCTCATTTGTGGAGTTCTTATCAGTTTGGTCCCTCTTTAGAACATATTTCAGAAACCTGTGTAGGATTTGGTTTGTCCTTATGAAATTCTGTAGTTGTTCTTTGTCATGGAAGTATTTCACTTCCCCATCAAACTTGAAAGTGAGTTTGGCAGTGTTTAGTAGTCTATGTTGGAATTGCTTTTGGAAAGGGCTTGAAGTATTCTGCTCCATGCTCTTCTTGCCTTCATGGTTTGTCAACAGAAGCTTTCTTTAATTCTGTTGGGTTTTCCTTTGAATGTGATCTGCTTCTTTTCTCCAGTGCCTTTCAGTATATTATTCTTGTGCTGTAATTCTGGGATCTAGACTATTATATATTTCAATTTTTTTTTAATGGAGTTGTGGTTACTTGGCATTCTGCGTGGTTTGGCTACCTGGATGTGAGATTGTTTCCTCATATTTGGGAAGGTTTCTGCTGTTACTGCTCAATTTTTTTAATGTCATTTGTATTGACTCCTTCTTTCTCATTGATGCCTATTATTCTCACATTGTTCATCTTTGCATCGTCTTGCAAATGATGAATTATTTTTTCCTGCATCCTACTTGTTTTTTAGAGATCTTTTCTTACTTTTTCACTAGCAGCACCAGCGTCTTATTATTCTGAAACTCTGACTTCTCTTTCATTCAAATGGTTTTGCAAACTTATGATTGAGATTTTAAGTTCCTTTATATCTCTTTTACACTGCTTCGTGCGATCTATTTCTTTCCTTTATAGCGCATTTAAGGAATACATCATTTTTGTAAATTCCTCTATTATTTTTATCAATATCTTCTTTAGAAGCAGTTATTGTTTTTTTTGTATTGTGTTTCCTCCCTATGTTTCTGTATTTAATTGTTTACTTCAGATGCTATGAATTCAGAGATTTATTTTTTTATGTCAGAAACCACCAAGTTTACTTTCATTCAAATGTTTTTGCCAGGTTCTGATTGAGGTTTTAATTTCCTGTATATCTCTTTGAATCTGCTTCATGCGTTCTATTTCTTTCCTACATTGTTAATTCAAGGATTCCATAATTTTTGCATTCTCCATTTTTGTATTAGCGTCTTCTTGAACGGCCCTTAATAATTGTTTCCTTATAGCTATAATTTCTTTTTTACTTCAGAAATTATTTCTGATCAGATCTCCTCTCTACCTTTTTGCAATTGTTTCTTAAGTTCACACATCGTTATTTCAGAGATTTCAGGTATCTTATTTCCAATTGCTTATTTATGATATTGTCTCCTGTATTTGTTCTGAGTTGGCTCAGGGGCTGTGCATGTATTTTGGTCCTTCTCTTTGTCATTTTGTATAGCACTGTCCTCTGCCCTTTGTTGTAGAACTTTGGTGCAGTTAGTACCTTAGCACTGTGTGTGGATCTACCAAGTTCAAACTGATTCAGGTGAGTATCACTTGGTTCTGGCTGCTGTGCTCCACTTGTTCCTACTGCAGTCCTTGGAAGTGAACCTGCTGTGACACTCTGGCAATATGTAGAGCTCCTGGATGAGCTGGGTGATTCTTGCCTCTGTCCTATCTGCAGGGATTTCCGTTGCAGGATTTCACACAATGCCTGTCTGTTGGAGGAAATTCCACACACAACTGTCCTGGATCCTGGCTGGAATGAGAATTCTGTGGAAGCTGGAAGTCCCACTCATACTCCAGCCATGGACGCTGCCTGGAGTGAGGATGCAGAGGATTGCAGGCGATCTCACTCTTACACATGGTGTGGTCATTGGTTTAAATGATGATCTGGTGGGCTCTGGGTGGTCCCACTCAGCCACTAGGTCTGCAACTGCTGAAATGTTAGGAATTTTTCTACTTTGTGTAATTTATTTATTTATTTTGACATCAGTTATTTTTATTTTAAAATAAAAGAAATAAAAACAATGGTACAAAATCTCAAAACAAGATCTTAGGAGAGTAACAATGGTTAGTACATTGTGTATTGTTACTGCGAAAGTAGTTTCTTATATTACAACATATAGGCAAGAAATAATAAGCAAATAACATAGGTACAAACCTCTTTTTTCCTTAAAGTCAACAGAAAATGGGAATATACTTTTTAAAGTTTCTAATACTAGGAGAAGATATCATACAATGGCTTTTAAATAAATTTTAAGTCAAAGATACAGTATAGATTTTAGAACAAAAATTAAGATTAAGCAATATTCAGAAAATTAAATGTTTCAAACAATTGACCTAAGAAAAAGTTTTCATGATAGCAAAGAAGTACTAAGAATAAAACATAAGATAAATACTGGAATGGCAAGAAAATGACCACCACTTGTAACCATTTGAGGATAGGATATCA
>NW_004524819.1:50600-54656 GCF_000260255.1 Octodon degus | reverse complement strand
TGACTCCTTCCTTCTCATTGATGCCTATTAACCTCGCATTGTTAATCTTTGCATCGTCTTGCAGGTATTGTATTATTTTTTCCTGCATCCTAGTTGTTTTAGAGAGATCTTTTCTTACTTTTTCACTAGCTGCAATGGTGTCTTTCAGGTCAAAAAGTCTATTTTCACTTTCACACAAATGGTTTTGCCAGCTTGTGATTGAGGTTTTAATTTCCTGTATATCACTTTGAACCTGTTTCATAGATTCTATTTCTTTCCTACATTGTTTATTCAGGGGTTCCATCATTTTTATATTCTCCTCTATTTTTTATCAGTGTGTTCTTTGGAAGCACTTAGTACTTCTTTGATTATAGTTACCACTACATTTTTTAGTTCTGAAATTATTTCTGATCGGATTTCTTCTATACCTTTCTGCAGTTGATTCTTCATTGTCAATGCTATTATTTCAGAGATATCTGGTGTGTGATTTCCAGTTTCCTCAGTACTAGTGTCTTCTGCTTTTGTACTGGGTGGACTCAAGGCCTGAGACTGCATTTTGTTCCTTCTCTTTGTCATTTTGTATACCATTGTCTTCTGATATTTGGTGTAGAGTTTAGATAGAGTTATTACGTTAGCACCAGGTGTGGATCTATGAAGTTCCGATTCCTCCAGGTTGGTGTTGTTTGGATCTGGCTGTGTGCTCCACTTCTTTCTGCTGCAGCCATTAGAGCTGACCCTTTGTGTCACTCTGGCAAGATGTTCTGCTCCTGAATCAGCTGGGTGGGTCTTGCCTCTAGCCTCTTTGCAGGGAGTTCTGCTGAAGGGTTCTGTGCTGGGCCTGCGCTCTTGGTCTGTTTAGGATCCTGTGGCCCTCAGTCGTCTCACTTACTCTCCAGGCCTGCGCTCTGGATCTGTTCAGGTTCCCGAGGCCCCGTCATCTCCTACTTTGTGTAATTTCTGTCTCAGAGAACTTCTTTTGTGAATTCCATTCAGAACAACAGAAAATGGGCCATGAGTAAGCCCACGACACACTTTCTGACTTACATTAACATGAATTACAGAAGCTCAAAGCCCTGTTTTAGAACAGCAAATATGTCCTTAAATCAAATAAAATGAAAATGTAATTTCCTTCATATGTTAGCCACTCCTCATAGAATCATTTAAATAATTGTTTTAGCAAGCAAACTAATATTGCAATCTCAGTCCCCAAGCCCAAATATAGCAAGTGCGGAGGACACTAGCACAGAACAAATTGGGAATCACTCAGCTGAAATCAATGAATCAATAGAGTGTGAATTGAAGAAAAAGCTGAAGAAATATATATAGAGGAACTTAAATTGGAAATAAAGAAAGAAATCTCTGAATTAAGAGCATCTGAAGTAAAACATCAAATGCAGAAACATACAGAGAAAACACAATGCCCACCCACAACAAGTGCAGATTACACTAGCCCAGCTGAAATGTATGAATTAATAGCATTGGAAGTAAGCAAGCAGTAGCAGAATGGTATGGAGGAACTCAGAGAAGAATTAATTCTTGAAATAAGAAAAGAAATTTCTGAACTCAGCATCTGAAGTAAAGAATCAAACACAGAAATGTATGAAGCAAACTCGATCTGAAAAAATGTCTGCAGTAAAAAAATAATGGCTCCTAAAGAAGACATTGATTAAAAAATAGTGGAGATTAGAGAAATAATGGATTCCTGAATGAGCAATACAGGAAAGAAATAGACAGAATGCTTTCACTCCTACATCTGGTACAAGACAAGGATGACCTCTATACCCACTCCTATTCAATATACTTCCGGAAATATGAGCTACAGCCATTAGAGAAGAGGAAGAAATAAAAAAGAATAATAGATAAAGAAGAAGTCAAATTATCATTATTTGCAGATGACATGATACTTTACTTGGAAGACCCAAAAAACTCCATGAAGAAGCTACTATAATTGATACAGAAATTCAGTAGCATAGCAGGATTCAAAGTCAATACTCAAAAGTCAATAGCATTTTTCTACACAGATGACAAACACACAGAAGGAAATTAGTGGAATAATACCTTATAAAAGAGCATAGAGGAAAATGAAATACCTTGGAAAAAGTCTAACTAAATAAATCAAACAACTTTTCAAGGAAAATTACAGTAATCTTTAAAAAGAGATGGTAGGGGATTTCAGTAAAATGGAATGATATTCCATGCTCCTGAAAAGGAACAACCAACATTGTGAAGATGGCCATACTCCCAAAATTGCTGTACAGATTTAATACAATCCCTATGAAAGTACCTGAAAAGTACTTTACAGACCTGGAAAAATAGTTTCTAAAATTTACTTGGAACCAGAAAAGACCTAAAATAGAAAAGACAATCCTAGGGAACAAAGACAAGGCAAGAGGCATTACAATTCCTGACATGAAATAATACTAAAAGGCTACTGTGATAAAATCAGCATGGCACTCGCAGCAAAATAGATCTGAGGATCAATGGAATAGATTAGAAGATGCTGAAGTGCACATGAACACACTTTGCAACCTTATCTTTGACAAGGTGGCCAAACATACTCACTGGAAGAAAGAGAGCATCTTTGACAAATGATGCTGAAAAAAATGGCTCGCTACAGGCAGAAAACTAAAACTTGACCGAGGTCTTTCACCATGCACTAAGCTAAAATCAAAATGGATCAAAGATCTACAGATTAAAAGAGACACTAAATCTCCAGTAAGAGAAAGTAGGAAGAACTCTTGACGACATAGGGGTAGGCAAAGAGTTCATGAACAAAAATCAAATAGCACAGTAAACATTTGAAAGTACTAATAACTGGGACCTCCTATTATTGAGAAGTTTTGCACGTCAAAAGAAATTAGCAACAAAGTGAATAGACAACCCATAAATTTGGAAAAATTCTTGACAAGTAAGTACTCAGACAAAGGTCTGCTGCCTAGAATTTATAAAGAACTAAAAAACACAAGGGTCCCAAAATTTAGAGACCCAGTACAGAAATGGGCATCAGAGATGGACAAAAAATTCTCAGAGGGTGAAATTAAAGAAGCGAATAAATATATGAAAAAATGCTCCACATCACTAGCCATCCGTGAAATGCAAATTAAAACAACATTGAGATATCCTTTCACACCAGCAAGAATGGCTATCATAAAGAAATCAACAAGCAACATTCATCTACCCTAGAGACAGCACAACAGCAACTGGCATGTCATGACAAACAGCCCTTATTCAGAAGACCAGAATGACAGGCACTCGAAGCATGAACCTGCTACTACAAATTGCCATGTTCAGTGTAGTTGCTTAGTTCACAGGTGTAGGTATATATAGTTATTCATGGTGAGAATCTTTCCAATTAACTGCTAGATTCAAAAATCTTCTGAAGATTCTCAGGATAATTGCCTTAACCATTATCTACGTATAACTGTATGGCATGTCAGTGTCATCTTTCCTAGCTCTTCTCTCCCTCTCTTAATTAGTTATTCCTCAAGTTCTTGCTTTCCTTTTACTTCTATTACACATTTCTCTTTGTATTTCTTCTTTTGAGTTATTATACTAGGGAAAATATACGAAGTTTACACATGTTTGTAGGCTTTATTTCATTTATGAGTATATCTTCAACTGGCATCCATTTCAACATAAAGGCTTCAAGTTTATCATTATTTATACCTGAGTAATACCTCATTGTATAAAAATACCACATCTTTTCATTCCATTCCTCAGGTGATGAGCATCTTGGTAGTTTCAGAGATTTGGCTATCACAATTTGTGCTGCTATATATGTAGGCACACATATATCACTATGATATGGTGTTTTCAGATCATCCCGGAAAATTCCCAGTAGTGGAATAGCTGGTTTAAGTAAGATTTCCAGTCCAAATTTTCTACGGAGTCTCCACAATGATTTCCATAATGCTTGCACGAGTCTCAAGGGAGTGGTGAATGAAGGCAAAATATAGGAATAGGAATTTAATGGGACTGTCCTGTTTCAAGGTTGTA
Source organism: Octodon degus (assembly GCF_000260255.1). NCBI lineage: Eukaryota > Metazoa > Chordata > Mammalia > Rodentia > Octodontidae > Octodon > Octodon degus. Next base: position 50,681 of record NW_004524819.1, on the reverse strand, counting down.
CAAGGTGTGATTTTTGGACTTATGTGTAAACATAAGAATTATATAATTATTTATGCCTATTTTTAAAATATATTTTAATTT
>NW_004524819.1:28464-50448 GCF_000260255.1 Octodon degus | reverse complement strand
CTTCTGGAGGTTTAACAACCTAAGTTTGCAGACCAAAATGAGAGAAAAAGGAGGGCTGCATGGAAAGCCAACATTATGGCCCTAGGCTCCCAAGGTCAATTAAGGCTCAGGATATATGAGAACTTGTACTCTAATGTCATATAACTCAGTAGTGTCCCAAATTTTCTAATCAGGTGACATTATGGGGACAAAGAGGAAAGTGATCGATAACGTAGAGTGTGGCTAAGGAGAGTCACATGCAGAAAAAATATTCTCTCAGGGTTTCACAGAGCACATTGGCCAGGGAATGGCCATGACTCATCCACATGGCTGACACTGACAAAGGATCTAAAATTTGTTGTACAGGATTTCAGGATACATCCTGAGGGAATTTCACTGACCTTATCAAACCCAAAAGCTACGATTCTTGTTACATAGGTATTGTTTTATCTTGATCTTAACCACCCATCAGAAAAGTATTAAAACGAAGTGCACGAAGTAAAGTCATGATGTTATGTAGAGCTGTAGGAGACTCAGGTCAACAATATTTGACATTGCCAGTGAAGCGGAATACCCAACACTATTATGGACTACTCGACTCTTTTTGAATATTTCGCTGAGTTTACATACCTATAATATTCAAATAATGGAATGAAACAAAAAAGGGGATACAGATGAATGTCCACTTTGTATCTGTGTATTCAAAATGGTTAGGAAAGATATATAGTTACATTCTCTTAATGAATAGAGGGATTTGTTGTAATAGTGTTTGTAAATAGGATATCATTTCTACTTCTTTTACAGTAAATAAACACTAGGAAGAGATTTTGCAATGTGTTAATTATTGAAACTGTCCTATCAATTTGGTTTGAATCCATTTCATTGTATTTGCTTCTCTATAAAATTATGGAAAAAACACAACAACAAATGTTGGAGAGGTTGTGGGGGAAAAAACAATCCTTCTCCACTGCTGTTGAGAGTGTAGACTGGTACAACCATAATGGTAATCAGTGTTCAGACTCCTTAGAAAATTTGTACTGGTAATCTAATTTAATTCAGCTATTCCTCTAGTGAGAATCTTCTGGCAGGACCTGAAATCATCATATCAGATTCATATGTGTGTGCCTATGTTTATAGCAGCACAATTTATGATACCCAAATCTTTTAAACAACCAAGATGCTCATCACCTGAGGAATGGATGAAGAAGATGTGGTATTTTTATACAACGAATTATTACTCAACTATAAAAAATGATAAACTCAAAACCTATATATTGAATCGGATTCCACTTGAAGATATATTCATAAATGAAATAAACCAGACACACATTTGTAAATATCGTATAGTTTGTCTAGTATAAGAACTCAGAAGAAGAAGTACAAATAGAAAGGTATAATACAACTACAAGGACAGCAAGAACTTGAGGAGTAGAAAATGAAAAGAGAGAAAAGTGAAGAGCTAGGAAACATGACAGTGGCAAGACATACAGTTTTATGTAGAAGATCGCTAAGGCAATGATCCTGAGAATCTTCAGAAGACATTTGAATCTTGCAGTTAATTGGAATGATTCTCACCCTGACTAACTATATATACAGATGCCTGTGAACTAAAAAATTGCACTGAAGATGGAAATTTATAATAATAATTTCATGCTTGGAGTGCCAGTCATTCTGATCTTCTTAATACAGGCTGCTTTTCATGACATGCCTATTGCGGCCGTGCTGTCTCTAAGGTAGAAGGTTATTCAAAAAGAAGGGGGTAATGAATGAAGGCAGGAGACAGGAAAAGGAATGTTGCTTGTCTGTTCTGCTATAAGGTTGTGTATGGTTAGATTTGTGGACTTGTGTGTAAATATAGCAATTATGTAATTCTTTATGCCTATTTTTAGAAAATATTTTAACTTTTTAAATTTTTTATCATATTTTGTAGGGACTTCATATTCAACATATCAATACTTGAGGAAAAATATCTGTTCCTTGTTATGCCTAAGATATTTGATATTCAGACAGAGAGTGAGCTTAAGCTTAACAGCCTAGGTTGTATGGTAATAACAATAAACTTCTCTTCTGGAGGGTTAACAACTTAAGTTTGCATACCAAAATTAAAGAAAATGAAGAACCGCAAGGAAAGCCAAAATTTTGTCCCTAGCCTTCCAAGGTCAATGAAGACTCAGGACAAATGTGAACTTGTACTGTAATATCTTGTAACTCAGTGTGTCCCAAGTTTTCTGATTGAGGAGATTATGGGGCCAAAGAGGAACGTGATCAATGATGTATAGTGTGCCTAAGGACAGTCACATAGGGAGAAAACATTCTCTCAGTCTTTCACAGACAGTACATTGGCCAAGCAATGGCTATGATTCATCCACATGGCTGACACTGACAAAGGATCTTCAATCTGAGCTACAGGATCTCAGGATAAATCCTGAGGGCATTTCACTGACCTTATCAGACCCAAAAACTACGACTCTTGTTGCATAAGTCTTGCTTTATCTTGTTCTTAACCATCCAGCAGAAAAGTTTAAAAATGAAGTATAAGAATTAAAGCCATGCTGTTATGTTGAGCTGTAGGGGACTCAGGTCAAACATTTTTGACACTGCCAGTGAAGATGAAGACGAAATACTATTATGGACTACTCGACTCTTTTAGAATATTTTGCTGAATTATCACAAATAATATTCAAATAAAGGAACTATACAAAACAGGTGATACAGATCAATGTCAATTTTGTATCTGTGTATTCAAAATGGTTAGAGTAGATATATAGTTACAGTCTCTTAATGAAATGGGGTATTTTTGTAAAAATTTTTGTAAATAGGATATCATGTCTGGGTCTTGTACAGGAAGTAAGCACTATGAAGAGAATGTACAATGTTTTAATTATGGAAACTGTCATAACAATTTGGTTTGAAACTGTCTCTTTACTATTTGTCTCAGTAAAATTATGAAAAATAATATAATAAAGTAAAATAATAAATAATAACAGGAAAGAAAGAACTTGAGGAGTAGACAATGAAGAGAGAGCAAGGAGAAGAGGTAGGAAACATGACAGAGTCAAAGTCATACAGTTATATATAAAAGATGGGTAAGGCAATGATTCTGAGTATCTTCAGAATCTTTTTGAATCTAGCAGTTAATTGGAAGGATTCTCCCCCTGACTAACTATATATAATGACACCTATGAATGAAGCAACTGCGCTGAAGTTGCCAGTTTATAATAGTAGGTTCATGCTTGAAGTGCCTGTCTTTCTGGTCTTCTGAATACGTGCTGCTTATCATGATATGCCAGTTGCTGAGCTACTGTCTCTCAGGTAGTTTTTTGTTTAAAAACGAACAGGTTGTTGAATGAAGACAGAAGACAGGAAAAGGAGTGTTGTGTGACTGTCCTACTACAATTCTATATATGGTTAGATTTCTAAACTTATGTGTGAACATATAATTGTTATTTTTAATTTTTTAAATGAATTTTAATTATCTATTTTTTCATCATATTCTGCAGGGTCTTAAAGATTAACACATCACTACTTTATGAAAAATACCTGCTCCTTACCAAACAAAAAATTAGCAAAGAAATAGCAGAAATGAATCAGTACTTCAAACAAATGGACTCGGAGGACATATACAGAGTGTTCCATGCAAACACAGCTGAATTCATATATTTCTGAGCTGCACATGGGTCGTTTTCTAAAATAGACCACATACTGGTACATAGGACATGCTAAAGTATATGCACGAAAAAGAAACAAAAATAACCCTTAAATACATGGAAATTAAATGACACCCTACTCAGCAACCAATGGGTCACAGATGAAATTAAGCGAGAAATTCAACAATATCTACAATTCAATGATAATTCAAGCACAACTTATCGTAATTTATGGGATACGATGAAAACAGTTCTCAGAGGGAAATTCATAGTTGTGAACTAACACATTAGGAAAACAGAATGGGAACAAATAAATATCCTAATGCTGCACATTCAACAACTAGAAAAGGAAGAGTAAACCAAACCCAGAGCCCAAAGATGGGAAGAAATCATAAAGATTAGAACAGAAATTAATTTAATTGAGATGAAGAAAACAATTCAAAGAATTAAGAAAGCAAAAGGCTGGCTCTTTGAAAGATTAAATAAAATTGATAAGCCCCTAGCTAACCTCATCAAAAAGAGGAAAGAAGAAATTCTAACAGTAGCAATAAGGAATGAAAAGGGTGTGATTACCACAGACCTAGTGGAAATTCAGAAGAATATCAATAGCTACTTTGGAAATCTTTACTCTCACTGAATAGAAGACACAGAAGAAATGGACAGATTCCTAGGAAGGTACAAATTACAGAAACTGAATCGATAAGATATAACCACTCTTAATAGCAAAATAACAGGCAAAGAATTACAAGATGTAATTAAAAACCTACCGACAAAGAAAGTCCAGGTCCTGATTGATTCACAGCTGAATTCTACAAGACATTTACAGAAGATACAGTCCCTATACACTTCAAAACCTTCCATGAAATTGAAAAGGAAGCAATCCTCCCAAAATCATTCCTGGAGGCAAGTATTCTAGTGGTACCAAAATCAGGGAAAGAAGCAACTAAGAAAGGGAAGTACAAGCCGATCTCCCTCATGAACATAGATGCTAAAATCCTCAATAAAATTCTAGCAAATAGAATACATCAAATCATCAAGAAGGTCATACACCATTACCAGGTAGGATTCATCCCAGGGATGCAAGGATGGTTCAATATTCAAAAATCTATAAATATAATACACTGTATCAATACAACGAAATCTATAAACCACAAGATCATCTCCATTGATGCAGAAAAGGGTTTTGACAAAGTCCAATGCTCATTCATGTTCAAAGTCCTACAGAAAATTGAAATAGATGGCCTCTACTTCAGTCAGGTAAAAGCCATTTATGAAAACCCAATTGCTACCATAATCCTAAATGGTAAAAACCTGAAATCTTTTACTCTTAGATCTGGTACACGACAAGGAAGTCCTCTATCACATCTCCTGTTCAGTATAGTTCTGGAACAATTAGCTAAGGCCATTAGAGAAGAGAAAGAAATAAAAGGAATAAGAATAGGCAAAGAAGAATTTAAATTATCATTATTTGCAGATGACATGATACTTTACATGGAAGACCCAAAAAACTCCACCAAGAAGCTACTAGAATTAATACAGAAATTCAGTAGCATAACAAGTTATAAGGTCAATACCCAAAAGTCAATAGCATTCCTCTACCCAGACAATAAACACACTGAGAGGGAAATTATAGAAACAACAACTTTTACAATAGCACCAAGAAAAATGAAATACCTTGGAATTAATCTAATTAAAGAAGTCAAAAATTTTTTCAAGGAAAATTACAGTACTCTGAAAAAGAGATCATAGAGGATTTCAGAAAATGGAAAGATATTCTATGCTCCTGGACAGGAAGAACCAACAATGTGATGACGGCCATACTCCCAAAATTACTACACAGATTTAATGCAATCCCTATCAGAATACCACCAACATACCTCACAGACCTAGAGAAATCATTCCTGAAATTTACCAGGAATCAGAAACGACCTAGAATACCAAAGACAATATTGGACCATAAAGACAAGGCAGGAGGTATTACAATTACTAATTTGAAATAATACTACAAAGCTACTGTGCTAAAATCAGCTTGATACTGGCAAGCAAATAGACCTGAGGATCAATGCAATAGATTAGAAGACACTGAAGTCCAAAATAACACACTCAGCCACCTTATCTTTGAAAAAGGGGCTAAACATACTCACTGGAAGAAAAATAGCCTCTTTAATAAATGGTGCTGGAAAAACTGGATCTCTACATGCTGAACACTCAAATTTGACCCAGGTCTATCCCCATGCACTAAACTAAAGTCAAAATGGATTAAAGATCTAAACATTAAAGCAGAGACACTAAATCTCCTGGAAGAGAAACTAGGACGGACTCTTGGAGACATAGGGTTAGGCAAAGACTTCATTAAGAAAAATCAAATCGCATGAGAAACAGCTGAAGGAATTAAAAACTAGGACCTGCTCTTACTGAGAAGTTTTTTCACATCAAAAGAAATTACCAAAAACGTGAAAAGGCAACCCACAAATTTGGAATATATCATGACATATATGTACTCAGACAATAGTCTGCTCTCTAGAATTTATAAAGAACTAAAAAATGCTTGGACGCAAAAATTTAAAGACCCAATCCAGAAACTTGCATCTGAGATGAACACACGCTACTCAAAGGATGAAACTAAAGAAGCAAATAAATATATTTAAAAAATGCTCTTTGTCATTCGACATCCACGAAATGCAAATTAAAAATACATTGAGATATCATCTCACTGCAGAAAAAATGGCTATCATAAAGAAATCAGCCAACAGCAAATGACAGAGAGGCTGCTGTGGGGAAAAAGGAACCCTTCTCCACTGCTGGTTGGAATGTAGACCGGTGCTACTGTTATGGAAATCAGTGTGGAGACTCCTTAGAAAAGTTGGAATGGAAATCCCGTTTAAACCAGCTATTCCACTATTGGGAATTTTCCTGAAGGATATGAAAACATCATATCATAGTGATATATGTGTACCTATGTTTATAGCAGCACAATTTCTGATAGCCAAATCTTGGAAACAACCAAGATGCCCCTCACCTGGGGAATGGTTGAAAAAGATGTGGTATTATTACATAATGGAGTATTATTCAACTAGTAAGAATGATAAACTCAAAGCCTTTATATTGAAGTGCATGCCACTTGAACGTATACACATAAGTGAAATAAACCAGACACACATGTGTAAATATCGTGTAGTTTCCCTAGTATAAGAACTCAAAAGAAGAAATACAAATAGAAAAGTATAATACAACTAAAAGGAAAGCAGGATCTCGAGGACTAACTAATCAAGAGAGGGAAAGGAGAAGAGGTAGGAAACATGACAATGTCAAGACATTCAGTTATATGTATCAGATGGGCAAGGCAATGATCCTGAGAATCTTTAGATGATTTTTTAATCTAGCAGTTAATTGGAAAGATTCTAACCCTGACTAAATATATATACTGATCCCTGTGAACTAAGCAACTGCAGTGCAGATGGTAATCTGTAAAAGTAATTTCATGCTTGGAGTGCCTGTCATCCCGGTCTTCTGAATACGGGTTGTTTCTTATGACATGCCATGTGCTGCTAGGATGTCTCTCAGGTAGATGGTTGTCAAGAAAGAAGCAGGTGGTGAATGAAAGTAAGAGACAGGAAAAGGAATATTGAGGGACTGTCCTGCTTCACAGCTGTATCTGTTGATATTTTTGGACTTATGTGTAAACATAAGAAGTATATAATTCTTTATGTCTATTTTTAAAATATATTTTAATTTTTAAATTTTTTATCATATTCTGCAGGGACTTAAAATTCAACATATCAATACTTGATGAAAAATACCTGTTCCATATTACGCCTAAGATGTTTAATATGCAGACAGATCATGAGGCTAAGCTTAATAGTCTAAGTTGTATGGTAATAACAATAAGCTTGTCTTGTGGAAATTTAACAACCTACGTTTTCAAACCAAAATTAGAGAAAAAGGAGGGTTACAAGGAAAGCCAACATTTAGAGTCTAGCCTTCCAAGGTCAATTAAGACTGAGGACATATTAGAACATGTACTGTAACGTCATGTAACTCGGTAGTGTCCCAAATTTACTGATCAAGGAGAATATGGGGCCAAAGAGGAAAGTGATTGACGATGTAGAGTGTGCCTAAGGAGATTCACATGGAGAGAAAACATTCTCTCAGGCTTTCACAGAAAGCACATTGGCCAAGCAATTGCCGTGACTCATCCACATGGCTGACACTGAGAAACAATCTGAAGTACAAGATCTCAAGATAACTCCTGAGGGGATTTCACTGACCTTATCAGACCCAAAAGCTACAACTCTTGCTGCATTGGTTCTGCTTTAACCTCGGTGTTAACCACTCAGCAGAAAAGTATAAAAACTATATATAAGAAGTAAACTGTGCTGTTATGTTGAGCTGTAGGGGGCTCAGGTCAACAATTTCTGACATTGCCAGTAAAGCAGAAGACCCAATACTATTAGGACTAATGAACTCTTTTGGATTATTTTGCTGAGTTAACACAGCTATAATATTCAAATAACGGAACGAAGAACAATAAGGGGTATACAGATGAATGTCCATTTTGTATGTGTGTATTCAAGGTGGTTGGAATAGATATATAGTAACATTCCCTTAATGAATAGAGTGATTTGTTCTAATGGTGTTTGTAGATAGGATATCATGTCTGCATCTTGTACAGCAATTAATCACTGGGAGGATTGTATGCGTTGTGTTAATTATTGAAACTGTCCTACCAATTTGTTTTTTTTCAAAATTTTATTGATAAACAGCAATGAGACAGTTTCAAATCAAATCGGAAGTACAGTTTCAACAAATAACACACTGCATATATTCTTCTTAGTGGTTAATTGCTGTACAAGATGCCGACTTGAGATCCTATTTACAAACACCATTAGAACAAATCATTCTATTCATTAAGAGAATGCAACTATATATCTATCCTAACCACTTTGAATATACAGATACATAATGGACATTCATCTGTATACCCTATTTTTTCTAAGTTCCATTATTGAATATTATAGGTGTGTAAACTCAGCAAAATATTCTAAAAGAGTCCAGTAGACCACAACAGCATTGGGTCTTCTGTTTAACTGGCAGTGTCAGAAATTATTGACCTGAGTCTCCCGCAACTCAACATAACAGCATGGCTTTACTTCCTATATTTCGTCTTCATACTTTTCTACTGGATGGTTAAGACCAAGGTAAAGCAGGACCTGTGCAACAAGAGTTGTAGCTTTTTGGTCTGAGAAGGTCAGTGAAATGCCCTCAGGATTTATCCTGAGATCCTGTACCTCAGATTGTAGAACCTTTGTCAGTGCAGCCATGTGGATGAGTCATGGCCATTGCTTGGCCAATGTGCTCTCTGTGAAAGCCTGAGAGAGTGTTTTCTCCCCATGTGACTCTCCTTATGTCTTACCAATTTGATTTGAAACTGTCTCATTGCTATTTTTTATCAATAAAATTATGGAAAAAAATAAATAAAATGTGAAGTGCAAAAAAAAAAAAAACCATAAATGGATGCAACTAGAGACTTTACTCAAATGAAATAAATCAGAGCCACATGGGGAAAAAATACCTGCTCCATGTTATGCCTAAGATGTCTGATATTCAGACAGTTATGCTCGATAGCCTAGGTTGTATGGTAATAACAATAAGCTTCTCTTCTGAATGGTGAACATCCTAGGTTTGTGACCAAAAAATAAAGAAAAAGGAGCGCCGCAAGGAAAGCCAACATTTTGTCCCTAAACTTCCTAGGTCACTTAAGACTCAGGACATATGTGGACTTGTGCTCTAATGTCGTGTAACTCAGTTGTGTTCCAAATTTTCTGATCAAGGAGATTATAGGTGCAAAGATGAAAGTGATCGATCACGTAGAGTTTGCTAAGGAGAGTCATACGGAGAGAAAACATTCTCTCAGGCTTTCACAGAGAGCAAAGTTGTCTAGCAATAGCCTTGACACATCCACATGGCTGACCTTTACAAAGGATCTATAAATTGCTGTACAGGGCCTCCGGATAAATCCTGAGTGGATTTGACTCTCTTTATGAGATCCAAAAGCCTCAAATCTTGTCATATGGGTGTTGTTTTATGTTGATCTAAACCATGCAGCAGAAAACTATTAAAACGAAGTATAAGAAGTAAAACCCTGTTGTTATGATGAGGTGTAGGGGACTCAGGTCAAAAACTTCTGACTTTGCCAGTCTTGCTGATGATCCAATAGTATTATGGACTACTGGACCTTATTGGAATATTTTGCTGTCTTCACACACCTATAATATTTAAATGATGGAACAAAGCAAAAATAAGAATATATAGATGAATGACCATTTTGTATCACTGTATTCAAATGGTTAGAATGTCTATGCAGGTACATTCTCTGAATTCAAGAAATAAAGGGATTTGTTTTAATGGTGTTTTTAAATAGGATATCATGTCTGTATCCTATACAACACAAAACCAGTAGGAAGACAGTATGGAATGTGCTAATTCCTGAAAGTGTCCTACTAATTTGATTTAAATCTGTCTCTTTGCTAATTATTTGTCAAGAAAATTATTGAAAAAATTCCACAGAGTGTGGTACAAAGCACAGCTAAAACAGGGAAAAAATTCTGGTGCCCAGCAATTTCACTAATTCACTTTTGAGTTCTGCACAGTCCTATGGATAACTCCCTATGGCTATTGGACTATATTGGATTATTTTGTTAAATTAACGGACCTACAATATTTAAATGGCAATGGAATACCCTTCTCTGGCAAAACTAAATGAAAAAGAGGGATATAAATGGAGGACATTTTTTTTGTTTATTCAAAATAGTTTAGTTATGCAACTGCTTTCTCCTAATCCAATGAGAAGTACTAATAGTGTTTGGACAGGATATCATGTCTGCCTCTTGTATTATTAATAACTACTAGGAAGACTACAGTATGCAATGTATTCATTATTGTAATTTTCTTAATATCCTGTTTTGAAACTGTCTCATTACTAATTGCTTATTAATAAAATTAATTAAAAACTAAATGAATAAAAGAAAAGAAAGAAGGTGAAGATGGAATTTCAGACCTTGAAGACACCATTGTAGCTATTGGAAATCTAAGAAAAGACCTCTTTTTTTTTGAACCAGAGATTGAACTGAGGCCCTTGAGCTTACCAGATAAGTGCTTCTTCTACTAAGCTATGTCCCTGGCCCTGAAAAGACCTCTTAAATACAACTAGGACGCTGGAAAAAAAAAAAAAACAACTCAACATCTGCAGGTCGATGCAAAGATAAAAAATATAAGGGTAATAGACTTCAGTGAGAAATAAGCAGTCAGTACAAATCTTATAAAAATAACAGAGGCAGATGTCATGGCAGCACATTTTCCAAATATGGGGAAACAATCTGACATTGAGTAACCAAAGCATACGTAATTCCAAATAATACCAATCCAATTAAAACAACAGACAAAAAATAAAACAACCCAGACAAAAAATAAAGATTCCAGAAATTCAGCACAGGAATAATAAACCACAAGCCAGTAGATAAAAGAATCAGATCATATTTAAAAGAAAACCCATCCGAATAATGGCAGATTTCTCTTCACAAACCATGAAGTCAAGAAGCGCATGGAGCAAATTACTACAAGTTTTGCAAGAAAAAAGTTCAACCCAGACTGATATACCCTGAAAAACTGTCCTTTAAGTTTAATGGAAAAGTGAAACGTTTTCAATACAAAGAATAACAAGGGGCCGCAGAGATGGCTCAGTGGAATAAGCGCTTCCCTGGCAAGCACAAAGGCCTGAGTTCAATCAGTAGTTTCGCCAAAAAAAAAAAAAAAAAAGAAAGAAAGAAAGAAAAAGAACAAATAACAACCAAAGAATTTCACAGGGCTGGCCAAAAACCTCAGTTGCTTAAAGCACCTACAAGAAGGTGAAGGAAGGAACTGGGGATTTGATCTCCAGACCTGGTGTGCTGACATGCCTCCAGGGCACACTGAGATGGCAATTGAGACTGGGCATGGTGGAAAGCGCCTGTGATCCCAGCACTTGGGAAGCTGTAAAAAGGCAGATCAGTACGAGTCTGTTCTAGTAGTGAGACCCTGAACACACTGTAGACCCTTCCCTAAAATAAAAAATTTTAAAAAACGAATTTTAACAGAGACTACTGAAAGATGTTCTGGAGAGGGACCAAAATTACTACAAGTCCATGAATGAGAATGGAAAGAGCCCACCAAATAGGGCAAACAGTTAAACACAAGAGAAAAAGTGGTATACATGAGCAGGTAAATTACATGTCAAACATAATTCAGTATATCTTAATCATAAATATCAATGTAAATGAACTCAATTCACCAATTAAAAGATATAGACTGACAGAGTGGATCAGGAAGCAAAACCCAACAATATGGTATGCAAAACTTCCCCTATCAATTGATTGGTTTATCTTCATTTTTTTTTGTCCATCTGGTAATTTCAATAGTGCTATGATTTATGTCTCAGAAATACAATTGTTTAATGAATTATAAGTAATGCTTTGTTCTGGCTCTATGGCTTATTGACATAGAAATAAATTTTCTGTAAGATTAGAAATCAGTGTAGGTGCTGCCAAAGTCCTTATCAATTTGAATGTGGGAAATTGGAGAAATGTACTAAAAAAAGAAAATGTATTCCATATTATACATCTTAATTTGGAATATGTCTATGAAAGAAACACGTGTGTACATGTTCTTAAGTTCTGTAATTATTCTAAAGCAAAAATCATTTAAATCACATTCCCATTGTTAAATGACAAATTCTCTTTTAATTCTACAGATATATATATATATATATATATATATATATATATATATATATCTGAAAAGTAAGAAATCTTATTGGTAAATATCACATTTTGTGTTATTTTCGAGATATTTCTTCTATTTTTTTGGGGGGTGGGGGAAGGGTCTGAAGGGTGTTCATTGTCTCACTTCTAGATCAGACTCATAATGATCTGCCTATTAACAGCCTCCCAAGAGCTGGTATTACAGGTGCACGCCACGGTGCCTAGTCTCAATTGCCATCTCAGCACGTCCCCAGGGGTGGGGCTGGCACAGTAGGCTAAGGGATCAAACCCCTGGCCTCGGCACCTCCTTGCAAGCATTTTAAGACGCTGAGTTATTTGGCTCATCCCTAGATATTTCTATAAAATAGGTATTTAACTGATAGATCTTCATTTGGACTCTGATCTGCGTTTTGGTTTTGATTCTTTTTCTTTTTGTGTATTAATATTTAGGTTTGGATTTTGGTTGTGTAGTTTTACTGTTTTCAGTGTAAAAATATGTGCTCTTATATTTATCATTTTTTTTGTTTTCAACACTGTTGTGGTCCTAAATTTCACACTTCTTGTTATTTGTTAAATCCTAAAATCCTCCGAGTGGGTTTCAGCCACTATTCTTGACCCATCATTTTGTTTTTTACTTCAATGAGACTTTTTGATGTGTGTATATGTGACATCCATGATAATCTTTACTGCTCTCTATGTCATCAGTTGTATGAAAGTTATGAACATAATGCATTTTTGTTATATATATATATATATGTGTGTGTTATATATATGTAAAATAAAAATAAAAGAAAAGAAAAAGAAAAATTACTTAATTCACTGTTATGCTCAGGAAAGAAAATGAGTATTTTGAGAATGTTTGCTGTTATTAGATCTTGTTTTTCTAAAGATTCTAGATATATATACTACAAAAACAACTGAAGATCTTTTAAAAGTCAAGAACTTGGGTCTAATCAGAGTCTTAGTGAAACCTTGGAGTATTGTCTCAATAAAATTAACATTAATTAAGTTAACCATGTAATAATATCTTGTAACAAATTTGAGAACCATTGTGATATTAAGTCTGCATTACAAGATCATTTCTATAGAAGGAAGGGATCTTAATATTGATTTGTCTGAATATGAAAGAAATATTAACATGTAAATGAATGTAAAGATAATTTGGAATGAAAATTTTAACATTACTGCTATGAATTCTAAACAAATCATCATAGTTTAAATCAGCAATTACTTAAAGTAGGAAATGCCTATCATTCTGTAACAAATAAAATCAGCATAATAGGAATTTTAAAATTGAAAGAAATGACACTTGTCAATGTACTTACTTAGGACACAACATTTTTTTTACCACTTGCTATTTTTGTCTTTCAAATCTTTGCCGATAGTTTATTGTCTTCTTTAATGCAGGTATCTCATTTTTTACATTTTACATGGTTTATAGTTCTAGAATAGTACCTCACCTATTACAGGAGTGTAGTATATATGATTTTGGAAATAGTGAGTGAGAAATGTGATATTTTGGGAAGAAGTTTAAATGTACATGTGTGTATGTGTCTGAAGTGTTTAGACAACATTAAAAGACTTAGTAGCAAAGCTAAACATTTTATTATTGAGTTCTCAGTGTGTTGTAGTATTTGGAATAGATAGATATCCATTAAACTGTGAAAAAAATTAAAAATAGCTCTTGCTATGCAGCTTTAATTTGTTAAGATACTTGAATGAGGAAAGGGGTCCTAACATAGAGTTCTATATAAATGGTTAAAGATGATGGTTCAACCTAGATCAAATATCATGAAAAATGTTGAAGAAAAATAATGAAGGCAAATAGACAGTTGAATATTTGACAGGACAGGGTTGAAAAAGAAAGAGTTGATCAAGAAAAGATTGTTACACCTTGGAGAGTTCAAAACCCTGAGAAGTTCTTGGGCTCCTAAATGGTTTGCCACCACTATAAGGTTAAAGACAGAGAGGGGCTGTGGAGATAGCTCAATAGCATAGGCACTTGCCTGACAGGGAATTGGTCCTGATTTCAATTTCTGGTACCGCAAAAAAAAATGCAAAATTATGTTAGCCATGTGGATGTGGTTATATATTAACTTATCTATAACTATATGAGAGTTATTAAATAAGCTGGAAGATACTGTAACTAGTTCAAAAGAGACTCATAATATATAAATATGGATATTGATCAGGAACATGGAGATGAATATACAAGTGATGGCAAAACATTGATTCATTGTAAGAAGGGCCACGGAAGCTGTACAAGAGGTTGTGTGCCTATTAGTGACTACAACATACAAAGATTGGTAAAATAGTTGAGAGACTAAGAAAGTCAATATACAAATAAATAACTGAAAACTGAACTCTGTAGGAAAGGAAAAGTTTCCACTTTAATAATATTTCTGTTGAAATGCTAAATCTAAAAGAAAGGTAGAATACCCAAAAAAGGAGTGAAGAAAGCAATTTAACTCATAATGTGATGGCCTAAACTCAGACATTTAGCATAAGTATTGCTGTGATAAACTTTAGCTGACACTAGAGTTGTACAAACAGTCCTATGTGTGAAATAAGTAAAGATATGGAGGAAATATACCCTTAGAAAGCTGATGACCTTAAATAATAACAGGAAAAAAAGTATTCAGACATATAGCAAGAAAAAATTCTGTTTAACAGGAAGGATGCTTGCTGATCTCACTGTTTCAGAAACAGGATCCATCTATACATTTTATTCTAACTGTTTCACAACAAAGATATAGAGCATAATCTCTTAGTATTTTCTTTGTGTTTTAATTTTGTCTTTCACTTCCCCTTTTATACACATGCCATATCTTCTGAGATTCCCTGCTCACTTAGACTCCGAAACAGGGGTCTATGCTGATGGTTGCTGAACTCAGCTAATAAAAGTCATCAAATTTTAGTTGGCTACTTGGATTCCTATATTGATTATGAACCCAAAACAATAAGAGAAAATTCATTGATATTATAAATATTTAGAAGGAAATCTGACAAACAAACACAAAAACAAATTATCTTGTACATTTAAGTAATTATGTAAATGGGAAGAAAGATTTTATTATACTATGATGAGGGAAACAAATGGAAGTCTACTGTACATGAGACTTAGCATGCCTCTGGGTGGCCAACTATTTTCAAAAGAATGTAAGACCCTCAGAGTAAATGGAAGGCTGTGAACAGAGGACTTGAATGGTGTGCTAAACACCAGGCTATGTTCTCATTGAAATACATTTTTCTAGAGGTTGATATTTTATTAGAACATTACAATTCCTTTAAATAATGTATACAGTTACTGCGGCAAACAGGTTTATGTCATGGACATATGTAGACAGAGGTTTCACCACAGCACATTGGCCAGTCATGACATCACAAAGCTCTGAATGTCACAGAACCAAATCCTGATCAAGAAAATGCAGAGAGGCTCTAAGCACATTTAGTTTCAGCAGTTTGTGCCACAGGACAGTACAAGCTGGGGCAATATTTTTCAAATGTCATGGCTAGGAAGAAAAGAGGGAGGAAATCTTCAAAGCCCAGGACAAAGGCAGTTTCCCGTGAACCAAGTGGAGCAATACCTGAGAGAAGGTGGCTATGTGCAGCTACTGTCCTCCACCACAAGTCTTTCTCGCTGGCATCCTAGACTTACTGACAGCTAACATCCTGAGCCAGGCTGGCAAGAGGCTCAGGACCAGCACCAGAAACACATTGCTCCACAGCACCTGGAGACCATGATAGAGGCATCCAGCAGCTCCATCCCCTTTTTGGGAATGGCACCAAGTCTCTGCTGATGAGATGGTCCATGCCAAGGACAAGTGAGGAGGCCTGAGTGTCCAGTTCTGGTGGCATCTCAGTTACATCCTTATCCAGTGCCCCAAATCCCCATCGATGGGGTAGCCCGTGCTATTTTCACCAGCCATATCAATAAAGTGATTAAACTGATGCCATTGCTTCTCTCAGTTTCTGTCATTTTCAGTTAAAGGTGTCAGTGAGCATGGAGGAATGGCTGTCTGTTCAAATTTAGAGGGGTGGAGTCTGTTGTCAGCATGGGGCCATTTAATGCATGATTTCAGGGGTAGAATTTCAAACTATATGAAATGGAACATGGCTTTGGTGAGGAGCTGGTTTGGTTAGGGCCTGAGAAGACTCCCATTGGGGCTCTGAGTTAGAGAGGTCCTGGGAAGCCAGAAATGTGACCTTAGAATGGTCAGAGGAAGGGGCACAAACTGGGCTCATGCTAAGTAGTTTGTTTTCTCAGCATGATGCTGGCAAATGGGGAGGGTTGAAGATCATCCTCAAGTTGGAGAAGGCTTTATCCATAGTACTGAAATTCCTAAGTCAAATGTATTGACAATGGATGTGGAATGGGGAGGAAGGGCAGGACAATGGTAGCAAGATTTGAAAGGAACAGCAGAGTTTATATTAAAACTGATTGGTGATTGGAAATTTAGAAAGTAAATAACAAAACAAGAACTATGCGCATGTTGACTGTTGGGAGCCACTAAAGCTGGAAATTGGTGAAGTGTATGAGTGCAGGACTAGTTTTCATGGCCTAAAGCACTCAAGCTACTTGAGTCCTGAGAAAAGCATCCTGCCTGGTCAATGTCAGCTCTTAGTTGCCAGGCAACCTTATTTCACATGATACTAACTTGGAAAAAATATAAATAAGGGACATTATGTTTGTTCTGAAGGTGTTTCCCATTTAGGCAGGAGGCCACCCCCTGACCCAGGTTTTTATTCTTGTCTATGTTTTCCTCACTCTTGCCACTGTTTTTTCATGGGGTACACTAAGGGGCCAGAAGAGTCCTACATTGGCTTCCATGCAGCACATCCAGTATTAGATAAATGTGGGCAACAGGAACCTGTCTTCAGAGTGTGAATAAGGGAGGAAATTGCACTGATTAAAGCCAGTATTCAGCAAGTTTGTGCATTGGTACTGGAACACTAGGCACAAAGCACCAGAATAGAGACTCACCAGGGCCAGAATGAGCTTATAAGGACCAGAGAGATAAAGAAGGTTATTCAGAGGGAAAAACAATAGATAGAACTTTTGAATTAAAAATGGACAAAGTCTCAAGAACAACAAATGTTTATAGATGCATATAGATGTATGTGAAAATGTTAGTTGTTTTCTTGGTTCCTGTATTTATATTACTTCTTAAGACCTCCACGAAGGATTCAGCATGAAATACTGTTTTATTTATTTTATTTTATTTAGATTCCCTAAATTTATTTTAAAAATCATAAAATGTTTCCTACAAAAGAGTATTACAATCTGCACACTGCTCTGAACAGATGGGACAAGGGGGAGTGTAACAGGAGTACTATTTTAAGATCAAGTCCCAAACAGAAGAAGGAAGGTGGAACAAAGGTAGATAGAGTTTAATTCCTATTGTATTGCTTGATTAAATGAAAAGGGAAAAATTAATTTATATTGCAAGTAATCTGTTCCAAGAACAAAGGCATTGACAAAGATGAGTGGGAACCAATTGGGATCAGGGCTGGTCCCATGCTTAGGTCCTAGGAGGACCCAATTGTGATTTCGTAGCTGAATCCACATCCATGCACCAAGTGCAGCTGTGGAGTTTGGAGTGCACAATCCTGTGCAGCCGGGGATAAGTAGCATGATCATGACTATGGCACACTACTTTCTTGGTGTTGGCTATGTGTGTTGTTTGAATCAAATATTCTGTAGGCTGAAGATCATTTCTATGTTTAAAATCTGGGTAGCTGCAAAATATCCAGTGGTCACAGTCAGAGCAACAGTGGGTACATGTGTTGTCTGCTCCTAGTAGCCGTAGCTAGAGAAGCAAAGCTCCCTTAACTCTTGGAGAGAGGAATGTGAGTGAGGTAGCCTATTCTCAGTACTGTCATCTCATCCAGAAGCAAGGGCCTGTGTTCAATCCCTGATTCTGAAAAGAAGAGAGAGAAAGAGAGAGAGAGAGAGAGAGAGAGAGAGAGAGAGAGAGAGAGAGAGAGAGAGAGAGAGAGAGAGAGAGAGAGAGAGAGAGAGAGAGAGAAAATGTTGAGGTATAATTGTATTATCCTTTGATTTTCTGCCACAGAAGTTGTAAGACATTACAGAACAGAATGAGTTTCAATCGATATAGACTCTGTGATCCCTTTCAATGGTGACCAGCAAATATTGGCTACATAATGTCTTTCAAATGAGTTCACATTAGTGTAAAAGTGATAATGCTTTATCATATTGTTTCCCTCAACTTGGGTCTCAAGCAAAAGTGAAGATGCGGAAAATGTTGAAGCCTAGAAAAACATGCATAAATACAGAGGGAAGTGGTCCTTCGTACTTAAATCTTTAGAAATTTAGAGAATATTGGCTTTGATTTTAAATCCACCTATTCATCGCTACATAATACTTTCTCCCTCCTGTTATTTTCCCCTATATCTAGTATTTTCTGATAACTTGTGAGGTGCTTAAAAGCAGAAACCATCAGTTATGTTTTGTGTTTAGGTTTTGTGTTTAGGTTTCCCCCTAAAACCTCATAGAGTGATTAGGGCACATTGTAGAGTTTGTGATTAATTTATATCCAATGCTGGGATTTTGGTGTGAGTGCTATACCCACACTGGGACAGATAGCAAGAATACAACACAAGGAAGGGAGAGAGACTTGGTCGCTCCCACAGGTACTGCTCCTCCATTTGCTCTTTGTTGTTTTCTGTTGACATGAACTGCTGCCTTCTTCTATGTGCCAATCTTCTTGAAGACAGGTTTTTTTGGACTGAATCCTCCAAAACCTGTGAGGTAAAACACTCTTTCAACCTTAATTTTCAGAGTTGGGTATTCTTTCTCAGCAATGAGAGAAAAGTAAACAAGACCCTATTTTACATTTTGTATAGACTGTTTTCTTTCATACTCAGTTTTTTTTAACATAGATCAAACTCAGGACCCTGCACTTGCCAGGCAAGCACTAATAACACTAAGGTATCTCTCTGGTCCCTATGGTCTGTATTTCTTAGGTCAGTTTCTGATGAATGGAGGAATTCACACCTATAGAAATAATAAATGAATTAAGAATGTCCCTAAAGGGAAAAAAAGAGAGAGGGTGGAGGGAGGGAAATCAATTAGGCATTAGATTAGATTAGGCAAGTAAAATAATGCAAAGAAGTGCTATAGAACTGACACTTAAAGAAAAAAAGAGTCAAACAAATACTAAGTAATCAAAAAACTAAAAAGTCAAACTTCAGCTGTTCCTTGATATTTGTTTTTTCCCCATATTTTTATTGAGAAACAATTAGCAATGAGACAGTTTCAAACACAATTGGGATGACAGTTTCAATAATTAACAAATTGCATGCATTTTTCCTAGCAGTTAATTGCTGTACAAGATGTGGACATAATCTTTTATTTACAAACACTATTACAACAAATCCCTCTCTTCATTTTTTTCCTCTTTTTTCCCCATAATTTTATTGATAAACAAATAGCAGTGAGACAGTTTCTAATCAAATTGGTAGGACAGTTTCAATAATTAACACATTGCATACATTCTTCCTAGGGTTTAATTGCTGTACAAGATGCAAACATAATGTCCTATTTACAAACACCATTAGAACAAATCACTCTATTCATTAAGGGAATGTAACTATATATCTATCCTAACCACTTTGAATACACAGATATAAAATGGACATTCATCTGTACCCCTTTTTTGTTTAGTTCCATTATTTGAATATTATAGGTGTGCTAATTCAGCAAAATATTCTAAGAGTCCATTAGCCCATAATAGTATTGAGTCTTCCACTTCACTGGCAATGTCAGAAATTGTTGACCTGGGTCCCCTACAGCTTAACATAACAGCATGACTTTACTTCTTATATTT
Organism: Octodon degus; assembly: GCF_000260255.1. Classification (NCBI taxonomy): domain Eukaryota; kingdom Metazoa; phylum Chordata; class Mammalia; order Rodentia; family Octodontidae; genus Octodon; species Octodon degus. Next base: position 30,177 of record NW_004524819.1, on the reverse strand, counting down.
CGTTTTTATACTGTTGTGCTGGATGTTTAAGAATAAGATAAAGCAAGAACTATGAAACAAAAGTTGTAGTTTTTGGGTCTGATAAGGTCAGTCAAATACCTTCAGGATTTTTTCTGAGATCCTGTATCTCAGATGGTAGATCCTTTGTCAGTTTCAGCCATGTGGATGAGTCACGGCCATTGTTTGGCCAGTGTGCTCTCTGTGAAAGCCTGAGTGATTGTTTTCTCTCAATGTGATTCTCCTTAGGCACACTGTACATCTTTGAATTCTTTTCTCTTTGGCCCCACAATCTTATTGATCAGAAAATTTGGGACACTACTGAGTTATGTGACGTTATAGTACAAGTTCTCACATGTCCTGTGTCTTAATTGACTTGGAAGGCTAGGGCCAAAATATTGGCTTTCCTTGCGGGACTCCTTTTTCTCCAATTTTGGTATGCAAACTTAGGTCGTTAAACCTCCAGAAGAGAAGTGTATTTTTATTACCATACAACTTAGGCTGTTAAGCTTAAAAATTGTCTAATTGAGTATCAAACATCTGTAGGAATAAGATGGAACACGTATTTTTAATCAAGTATTGATATGTTGACCTTTAAGTTTCTTCAGAATATGATGAAAAAACATTTAAAAATTAGAATATATTTTAAAAATAGGTATAAAGAATTATATAATTATGTTTACACGGAAGTAAAAAAAATCTAACCATATACAACCTTGAAGCAGGACAGTCCCACAACATTTCTTCTCCTGTCTTCTGCCTTTATTCACCACCCCCTTCTTTTTGAACAAACATCTATGCAAGAGACAGCACAGCAGCAACTGGCATGTCATGACAAGCAGACCTTATTCAGAAGACCAGAATGACAGGAACACCAAACATGAACCTACTATTACAAAATGCCATCCTCAGTGTAGTTACTTCTCTCAGAAGTGTCAGAATACATAGTTAGTCAGGGGAAGAAATTTTCCAATTAACAGCTAGATTCCAAAATCCTCTGGAGATTATCAGGATCATTGCCTTGCCTGTCTTTTACATATAACTGTACGACTTGTCACTGTAATGTTTCCTAGATCTTCTCCTTTTTCTCTCTTATTTAGTTAGTCCTCGAGTTCTTGCTTTGGTTGTATTATACCTTTACATTTGGATTTATTCTTTTAAATTTTATACTAGGGAAATTATATGATATTTACACGTGTGTGTCTGGTTTATTACACTTAAGAGAATATCTTCAAGTGGCATCCACTTCAATATAAAGGCATCTAGTTTATCAATCTTTATAGTTGAGTAATACTCCATTATACGAAAATACCATATCTCTTTCATCCATTTTTCTGGTGATGGGCCTCTTGGTTGTTTCCAAGATTTGACTGTCACAAATTGTGTTGTTATAAACATAGGAACACATATATCACTATGATATAATTTCAGAACATCCAGGAAAATTCCCAGTAGAGGAATAGCTGGTTTAAACGGGATTTCCAGTCCAACTTTTCTAAGGAGTCTCCACACTGACTTCCATAATGTTTGCACCAGTCTACATTACTACCATCAGTGAAGAAGTGTTTCTTTTTCCCCACAGCCTCTCCAACATTTGTTGTTGGTTGATATCTTTATGATAGCCATTCTTTCTGCAGTGAGATGATATCTCAATGTTGTTTTAATTTGCATTCCACGGATGGCTAGTAATGGGGAGCATTTTTTCATATATTTATT
>NW_004524819.1:27104-28084 GCF_000260255.1 Octodon degus | reverse complement strand
CCCCAGTGTTTTTTATTTCATTATTATTTCTAGAGAGCAGAGCTGTGTCTAAGTGTTTATTTGTGAAGAATTTTTTCCAAATATGTGGGTTTTCTTTTCAATTTGTTGGCAATTTCTTTTGACATGCAAAATCTTCTGAATAAGAGCAGGTCCCAGTTGTGAATACTTTCAGGTGTTTACCCTGTGATTTGATTTTTGTTCATGAAATCTTTGCCCACCAGTATGTCTTCAAGTGTTCCTACTACTTTTTCTTCCTGGAGATTTAGTGTTTCTCTTTTAATATTTAGATCTTTAATCCATTAAGACTTTAACTTTTATTTATTCATTTTTTTTGTGACCAGCTCAGTCCACTCTCGGCGTGGTGTTTGCGTGGAATGTGGTGCCAGGAATTGAACTGTGGTCCCTGCGCTTGCCTAAGCTTGTCTAAGCAGGCACTTTAGTCTGCTGAGCTACCTTGCCGGCCCTGATATTCTTTTGTTTTTAAATTATTACTTATTTGGTACAGAGTCTCACTACACAGCTCCAACTTCATGTGGTTCAGGACTCAGTGTTTTCCAGGCACCCTGTCCCCAAAGTCTCCCCCACTTGACCTCACACAGAGTCAAACCCAATTACAAAACACTTCCACCTGACTCTGACTTAAGCAAAATTCAATGACAAGGAAGACAAACGATGTTCATCTGTAACCTGGCTGTTCCAGCCCGCAATCACTCATCCTAAAAGATCCTATGAAGTCTCCTGTTCCCATTGTTAGTGCAGTCTTGGTCTGGAAGATAGCCCTCCTCCAGAACTTCTTCCATGGGAGCTTTCACCTCCACGTGAGCTTCCAATAAACCTGCTTTACTTCTGTCAGTATGTCTGATCCTGTTCAACGTAGGTTCAGCTACTGGAGTGGGGAAGGTGGAGGAAGTGGTCATGGGGAAGATAAGCTGTTTCTTTAAGGGCTTCAGCCATATCAGAAGACCACCATAAGGAAAGTG
>NW_004524819.1:10163-26599 GCF_000260255.1 Octodon degus | reverse complement strand
ATCTGTGTATTCAAAGTGGTTAGGATTGATATATAGTTACATTCTCTTAATGAATAGAGGGATTCGTTCTAATGGTGTTTGTAAATAGGATATCGTGTCTGCATCTTGTAGAGCAATTAACCACTAGGAAGAATGTATGCAATGTGTTAATTATTGAAACTGTCCTGCCAATTTGATTTGAAACTCTCTCTTTGCTATTTGTTTCTCAATAAAACTATGGAAAAAAAGACATTAGCTTAGTTCACTGTGATAGACCTGTGTCAAATTTTATTTTTAGGCATGTAGGGAGCCAGTTATTTCAATGGCATTTGCTAAAGAAGATGTCTCTCTTGCAGTGAGTATGTTTGGCCACTTTGTCAAAGATAAGGTGACTGAGTGTGATCGTAGGAGCTTCAGCATCTTCTAAAACTTTCCATGGATACTCAGGTCTATTTTGTAGACAGTCTCATGCTTATTTTATCACAGTAGCCTTGTAGTATAATTTCAAGTCAAGAGTTGTAATGCCTCCTCACCTGTCTCTATTGCCCAGAATTGCCTTTGCTATTTTAGGTATATTCTGCTTCCAAATAAATTTTAGCAATTGCTTCTTTACCTCAGTGTGGTATGTTGGTGGTAGTTTGATAATGATTGCATTAAATCTGTACAGCAATTTTGGGAGTATGAAAATCTTCACAATGTTTATTCTTCCTATCCAGGAGCAGGGAATATCTTTCCATTTTTGAAATCGACTAGATGATTTTTTAAGAGTACTGTAATTTTCCTTGAAAAGATCTTTGACATCTTTAGTTAGATTAATTCCAAGGTATTTCAATTTCCTCATTGCCATTGTAAAAGGTATTGTTTCCATAATTTCCTTCTCAGTATGTTTGTTATCTGTGTAGAGGAATGCTACTGACTTTTGGATCTTGACTTTATAACCTGCTATTCTACTTAATTTCTGTATTAACACTCGTAGCTTCTTGGTGGAGTTTTTTGGGTCTTCCAATTAAAGTATCAAGTCATCTGCAAATAATATTTTAACTTCTTCTTTACAAATTCTTATTCCTTTTGTTACTTTCTCTTGTCTAATGGCTGTAGCTAATGATTCCAGAACTATATGGAATTGGAGGTGTGACAGAGGGCATCCTTTTCTTGTACCAGAGCTAAAAGTAAAAGATTTCAGCTTTTACCTATTTTTAATTTTCTTACCCTTAGGGTTTTCATAAATGGCTTTTACCAGATTGAAGTAGAAGCCATCTGTTCCAATGTTCTGTAGGACTTTGAACATGAATGAGGATTGGACTTTGTCAAAAACCTTTTCTACATCAATGGAGATGATCATGGAGTTATTGGGTTTAGCTCTATTTATATAGTGTGTTACACTTATTGATTTTTGAATATTGAACCAACTTTGCTTCTTTGGGATGAGTCCTACTTGGTCATGGTGTATGACCTTCTTGATGATTTGCTGTATTTTATTTGCTTGTATTTTGTAGAGAATTTTTGCATCTATGGTCATGAGAGAGATTGGCCTGTACTTCTCTTTCTCAGTTGCGTCTTTCCTTGGTTATGCTATCTATAATAATTTCCTCCAGGAATGATTTTGGGAGAATTGTTTCCTTTTCAATTTCATTGAAGAGTTTGTGGAGTATTGGGACTACATCTGCTCTAAATTTCTTGTAGAATTCAACTGTGAATCCATCCGGACCTGGACTTTTCTTTGTCAGTAGGTTTTTTATTACATCTCACACTTCATTGGCTGTTATTGCGCTATTGAAAGTGGTTATATCTTGATTCAGTTGTGGTAATTTGTGACTTTCTAGAAATCTGTTCATTACTTCTATTTCTTCTATTCTGTGAGAGTAAAGACTATTGAAGTAGCTATTGATAATTTTCAGAATTTCCACTGGGTCTTTGGTAATACACCTTTTCATTCCTTCTTGCTTGTATTTGAATTTTTTCTTTCTTCTTTTTGATGAGGTTAGCTAGGGGCTTATCGATTTTATTAAATCTTTCAAAGAAACAGCTTTTTACTTTGTCATTTCTTTAAATTGTTTCCTTTATGTCAATTGAATTAATTTCTTCTGTAATCTTTATAATTTCTTCTCATCTTAGGGCTCTGGGTTTGGTTTTTTCCTCCTTTTCTATTTGGTGAAGTTGCAGGATGGAGCTATTTATTTGTCCCCATTCTGTTTTCCTAATGTGTGAGTTCACAGGTATGAATTTCCCTCTGAGTACTGCTTTCATCATATCCCATAAATTCCGATCAGTTGTGCTTGAATTTTTATTGATTTGTAGATATTGTTGAATTTCTTTTTTAATTTCTTCTGTGACCCATTGGTTGTTAATTAGGGTGTCGATTAACTTCGATTTATTTAGGTGTTTTTCTGTTTTCTTTTTGCCATTTATTACCAGTTTCATTGCACTGTCTTCAGATAATAAGCATGGAATAATTTCTGTTTTCTTGCATTATACTTAAGCATGACCTATAGAGCAATATGTGGTCTATTTTAGAAAATGACACATGTGCAGCTGACCAAAATATGTATTCAGCTGTGTTTGCGTGTACCACTCTTTATATGTCCATCAAGTCCATTTGTTTCAAACTCTGCTTCAGTTCTCTTATTTCTTTCTAACTTTTTGTCTGTTTGACCTATCATTTTGGGATAAGAGGGTGTTAATATCTCCTGTTAAGATTGTGGTATTGGATGTTAGATTTTTCATGTTCATTATGATTTGCTTTATATAGTTGGGTGCTACCATTTCTGTTGCATACATATTTATGAGTGTTATCTCTTCCTCTTGAATTTTTCCCCTAATTAGTATATATTGGTCTTCTTTATTTCACTTGATCATTCTGTTTTAAAGTTAAGACCGTCTGAGTATAGGATTGCTACCCCTGCTTTTTTCTGAAGTGCTGGGGTGTGCAATATTGTATTCCATCGTTTGACTTTCAGAGTATGAATGTCTTTATGAGTTAAATGTGTTTCTTGTATACAGCATATTGTTAGATATTGTTTCCTAAACCACTGTGAAAGTACATTTCTCTTAATTAGTGAATTGAGTCCTTTTATATTGATGGTTATGCTTGAGATGTATTGAATTATGATTGACATTGTCTTTACCTGTTGTCGTTTACTCCTTTTTCTCCTGTGTTTAATTGCTTACCCTATTTAGTTGGTTGCTTCAAATCTCATTCATGGAGTCCTGATCATTTTGTTCCCTCTCTAGAACATCTTTCAAGAGCATGTGTAGGGTTTGCTTTGTCATCGTGAAATTCTTTCGTTGTTTTATGTCACCGAAGTATTTCACTTCTCCATCAAATTTGAAAGAGAGTTTTGCAGGGTATAGTAGTCTGGGCTGGATTTTGTTTTCAAGGATTACTTGATATACTCTGATCCAGGCTTTTCTTCTTTTCTTGGTTTCTGAAGAGAAGTCGGCTGTAATTCTGATGGATTTTCCTTTGAATGTGATCTGCTTCTTTTCTCTAGCATCTTTTAGAATATTATTCTTATACAGGATTTATTGGATGTTGACTATTATATTTCTCTTTGTGTTTTTAATTGGGTTGTGATTACTTGACGTGCTGTATGTGTCAGTTACCTGAATGTCAGATTGTTTCCTCATATTTGGGAAATTTTGTGCTATTACTTCTGCCCTTATTTCATTAATGTCATTTGTATTGAGTCCTTCTTTCTCATTGATGCTTAGTGGTCTGTCATCGTTCATCTTTGTATCATCTTGCAGATGATAGATTATTTTTCCCTGCATCTTAGTTGTTTTTCAGAGATCCTTTCTACCTTTTCACTAGCTGCACCAGCATCTTCAAGATGTGAACCTCTCTCTTCAGCTTCACTTGCACGGTTTTGCAAGCTTGTGATTGAGATTTTAAATTCTTCTGTATCTCTTTGACTCTACTTCACGTGATCTATTTCTTTTCTATATTACTCATGCAAGGAATACGTCATTTTTCTAACCTCCTCTACTTTTTTAATCAATGTCTTCTTTAGAGGCAGTTAGTAATTCTTTTACTGCAGTGTTTTTTTTTCAAATTGGTTTTCCTCCCTATGTTTCTGTACTTGATTCTTCACTTCAGATGAAATGATTTCCGGGATTTCTTCTCTTATTTCAGAAAATTCCACTATGAGTTCCTCTATAACTTTCTGCTATTGCTTACTTACTATCGATGGTATCAATTTGTACATTTGAGCTGAGCTAGTAGAAAAGAATTCTGCTCTGAGTTTCTCTATGACTTTCTCCTGTTGCTTATTTACTACAGACACTATTATTTCATACATTTGAGCTGATCTAGTGCCCTTTGCAATTGTTCTGGGTCGGCATTGGGTTTCCTCCATATGTTTTGCATTTGATTCTTTACTGCAGATGTTATTAATTCAGGGATTTCTTTCTTCATTTCCAATATGGGTTCCCCTATACCTTTCTGCAGCTGTTTCCTTATTTCAGAAGACTTTGATTCATTGCTTTCAGTTGTGTGATTCCCAATTTGTTCTGTGTTAGTGTCCTCTGCTCTTGTTATGGGGGGTGTTGAGTTCTGAGATTGGATTTTGGTCCTTCGCATTGTCATTTTGTGTAGCACTGTCTTCTGACCTTTGTTGTAGAGCTTTGGTGTAGTTATAATCTTAGCACGTACTGACGTTCAGGTGCAGATCTACAAAGTTTGGATTTATCCAGCTGTGCCTGGCTTGAGTCTGGCTGCTATACTCAGCTCCTTCCTGCTGCTGCCCTTGGGAGTGAACCTGTTGTGCCCTTCTGGCAAGATGTTCTGCTCCTGGACTAGCTGTTTGGTTCTGTCCCCTACTCTCTCTGCAAGGATTGCAGCTGCAAGGTTTCCCCTCATGCCTATATGCCAGGCCAGAGCTGAGTTTGGAGGGGCCAAGGTGGAATCAGGGGGAGAGATAGCTCTCCCACACACTCACCAGGCCTGGGCTAGGACTGGATCTGGGATTTCCTGGAACACAGCAGAAATTGCTACTCATTGGGTGGTGTGCGGGGGGTGCTGCGGAGTGGTGGTAGTCGTCCCAAGGAGATTGAAGAATGTCTCAACACGCTGCGCCTGGGCTGAGACAGGGCAGTCCTGCTGTCCCAGGGCAGCTGGAAGCTCTGCCACACATTCACTGTGCCTGTACTAGGACTGGATCTGTGCTCCTTGGTATGTGTAAAAGATTTGACTAAGAGGAGAAGCCCTGGCATATTTGATATTGAAATGACTAAAGATGTTGGTACCAGGTAAGTAAAAAAGAAAGTGTTGGGAACAATAATGATGAGAAAAAGTTGAACATCCAGCCCTAGCCCAGGCATGTTAAGTGTTTGGGAGAACTTCCGGCTACCCTTCGCTTCCAGGAACTGCTATATGATGTCCAGGCCCAGAGTGTCTAAGGCCATCTTCTGCCCCCTTGGGACCGCCACTTACACCACTCTGCTGCACTCCTCATTCCTGCCCAATGATTGAGAATTTCTGCCGCATTCTCGGGATCCCCAAATCCAGCCTTAGCCTAGACCCGCTGAGTGTGTGGGAGAGCTTCCTGTTACATTCGCGGGCGGGACAGGTTCAGTACAACCCCAGGCACCCCATGGGTGAGACCCACTTCTGCCCATTTGGAACCACTGCACGACTCTGAATCCCCCCCCACTGCCACTTAGTGAATGAGAACTTCTGCTGCGTTCTCGGGACCCCCAGATGCAGGGCTAGGCCAGGCCCTGTGAATGTATGGGAAAGCTTCCTCTCCCCCCATACCATATTGTCTGCTTCAGACTCAGCTCAAGCCTGGCATACAGACCTGGGGTGAAATTATACACCTTTAGTCCCTGCAGAGAGAATAGGGGACAGAACCACCCATCTAGTTCAGGAGCAGAACACCTTGTTAGACGGGAAAAACAGGTTCATACCCAAGGGTTGCAGCAAGAAGGAGATGACCACAACAGCCAGACCCAAGTAAGGCACAGCTGGGTAAATTCAAGCATTGTAGATCTACACCTAAATTTCAGTAGATGCTAAGGTTATAAGTGCACCAAAGCACTATAACAAAGGTAGGAAAAGAGTGATACAGAAAATGACAATGTGAAGGAGCAAAATACAATCTCAGACCGGAGCCCTCACATAACAAGAACAGAGGACACTAACACAGAACATTTGGAAATCACATAGCTGAAATCAATGAATCAGCAGTTTCTGAAATAAAAAAAAAACTGCAGAAAGGTATACAGGAACTCAGATTGGAAATGAAAAAAGAAATCCCTGAATTAATAACATCTGCAGTAAAGAATCAAATGCAGAAACTTATGGAGGAAACCCAATTCCCATCCAGAACAAGTGCAGAGGACATTATCTCAGGTCAAATGTATGAATTAATAGGGTCAAAAGTAAATAAGCAACAGCAGAAAGTTATAGAGGAACTCAGAATGGAATTATTTTCTGAAATAAAAAAATTCACTGCATTCATAGTATCATAATTAAAGAATCAAATACAGAAACATAGGGAGGAAACCCAAACTAAAAAATTCTCTTCAGTAAAGGAATTAATATTTGTTTCTAAAGATGACATAGATAAAAAATAGAGGATATTAGAAAAATAATTTATTCTTTGAATGAGCAATACAGGAAAGAAATAGATAGCATGAAGCAGAATCAAAGAGATAGAGTGAAACTTAAAAGCTCAATCATTTTTTATTTATTATTTTTTTAAATTTTATTTATTTGTGTGTGTGTGTGTGTGGCCAGCTCAGCCCACCAGGGGGCGGGGCTGGCTGGCATGTGGTGCTGGGGGATTGAAGCGCGGTCCCTGTGCTTTGCTAAGTTTGTTCTAAGTAGGTGCTTTAGACCACTGAGCCATTTCACCAGCCCTTTTATGACTTATTTTATTTATTTATTTTTTTAAATTTTATTAAAAGCTCATTCATAAGCTTGCAAAACTGTTCGAGTGAAAGTGAAGACAGAGATTCAGATCTTGGAGATGCTGGTGCAACTAGTGAAAAGGTAAGAAAAGATCTCATAAAAACAAGTAGGATGCAGGAAAAAATAATTCATCCTTTGAAAGACGATGCAAAGATGAAAAATATGAGAGTAATAGGTATCAATGAGAAAGAAGGAGTCAATGCAAATGACATAAAAATATGGGCAGTTGTAATAGCAGAAAACTACCCAAATATGAGAAAACAATCTGACTTTCCACTCACTAAAAAATACAGAACGTCATGAAACCTCAACCCAATGAAAAACACACTGAGACATATAATAGTCAAAAGCCCAGAAATCCTGCACAAGAATAATATAGCGAATGCCTCTAGAGAAAAGAAGCAGCTCACATTCAAAGGAAAACCCATCAGATTTATGGCCAACTTCTCTTCTCAAACCATGAAGGCAAGAAGAGCATGGAGCATAGTACTTCAAGTCCTCTATGAGGACGAATTCCAGCCCAGGTTAATATACCCTGAAAGACTCTCTTTCAAGTTTGATGGAGAAGTGAAATACTTACATGACAAAGAACAACTAAAGGATTTCATGATGACAAAAACAACACTACAAAGGCTCCTGAAAGATGGTGTCCACTGGGACCAAAATAATCTGAACTCCACGAATGAAATCAGAAGCAACCAAATAAATATGGAAAACAATTAAGCACAGGAGAAAAAGGAATAAACTACAACAGATAAATAACATGTCAATCGTATGTCAATACATCTCAATTCTAATCATCAATGTAAATGGACTAAATTCACCAATTATGAGAAATAGACAGGAACAGTGGATCAGGAAACAAAATCGAACAATATGCTCTATACAAGAATCATATTTAACCCACAGAAACATTCATAAGCTGATAGTCAAAGGAAGAAATACAATACTACTTGCCCAGCACCCCCAAAAAATGAAGGGGTAGCAATCCTACTCTCAAAGAGTGTCAACATAAAGCCAGAATGATCAAGCAAATTAAAGAAGGCCACTATATACTGGTTAGGGAAAAAATTCAAGAGGTGGGGGAAACACTCATAAATATGTATGCAACAAACACAGGAGCACCCAACTATATAAAGCAAATCTTAACCAACAAGAAAGCTCTAATATCCCATCCAACAATCTTAACAGGAGGCTTTTACACCCTCTTATCCCCAAAAAATATGTCAAGCAGACAAAAAATTAGCAAATAAATAAGAGAACTGCACCAGAGCTTGAAACAAATGGACTTGGTGGACATATACAGTGTTCCACACAAAAACAGCTGAATACACATTTTTCTCAGCTGCACATGGGTGGTTTTCTAAAACAGACCATATACTGGGCAATAGGTCATGCTTAAGTATATCTAAGAAAACAAAAATTATCCCAGGAATATTATCTGAAAACTGTGCAATGAAACTGGAAATAAATGACAAAAGAAACCAGAAAAAACCTAAATACTTGGAAGTTAAACATCACCCTACTCAGCAACCAATGGGTCACAGATGAAATTAAACAAGAAGTACAATAATATCTACAATTCAATGAAAATTGAAACATAACTTATGGAACTTTATGGGATACAATGAAAGTACTTCTCAGAGGGAAATTCATAATTGCAAACGCATGCTTTAGGAAGACAGAATGGGAAAAAATGAACACCCTAATGCTGTACCTCGAGTAAGTAGAATAGGAATAGCAAACCAAACATAGTCAAATGATGGGGAGAAATTATAAAGATTGGAGCAAAAATTAATTTAATGGAGACTAAGAAAACAGTTCAAAGAGTTAATGAAGCATAAAATCTGGTTCTTTGAAAGATTACACAAAATCAATAAGATCCTAGCTAACCACACCAAAAAGATGAAAAAATTCAAACACAAGCAATAAGGAATGAAAACAGTGTAGTTACCACATGCACAGTGGAGATTCAGAAGATTATCAATAGCTAATTTGAGAAGCTTTACTCTCATAGAATGGAAGATACAGTCGAAATGGACAGTTTCTTAGAAAGCAAGATATTACCAAAACTAAATCGACAAGATATAATCACTAATTAGCCCAATAACAGCCAATGAAATAAGAAAGGTAATAAACAACCTACCGAAAAAGAGAATTCCAGGTCCAGATGGACACACATGTGAATTCTAATAGAAAATTACACATGATGTAGTCCCTATACTCCTCAAAATCTTCAATGAAATTAAAAAGGAAACAATCCTTCCAAAATCATTCATGGAGGCAAGCATTATACTGATAACAAAAACTGGGAAAAATTCAACTAAAAAATAGAACTACAGGCCAGTCTACCTCATGAACATAGATGTAAAAATTCTCAATAAAATTCTAGCAAATAGAATACAGCAAAGCATCAAGAAGATCATAGACCATGACCAGGTAGGATTCATCTCAGGGATGCAAGGATAGTTCAATATTCAAAAATCTATCAATGTAATACATTATATCAATAAAGCAAAAACTAAAATCCACATGATCATCTCAATAAATGCTGAAAAGGCTTTGGACAAAGTCCAACAATTATCCATGTTCAACCTCCTACAGAAAATTGGAGTAGATGTCCTCTACTTCAATCTGATAAAAGCCACTTATGAGAATCCAAAGGCTAACATAATTCTAAATGGGAAAAATCTGAAATCTTCTACTCTTAGAACTGGTACAAGACAAGGATGTCCTCTATCACCACTTTTATTCAACATAGTTCTGCATTCATTACCTAGAGCCATTAGAGAAGAGAAATAAATAAAAGGAATAAGAATAGGTAAAGAAGAATTTAAATTATCATTATTTGCAGATGACATGATATTTTACTTGGAAGGACAAAAAAACTGCACCAAGAAGCTCCTAGGTTTAAAACAAATACAGTAGCATAGTAGGATACAAGTCAATACTCAAAAGTCAATAGCATTCCTCTACACAGATAACAAACACACCGAGAGGGAAATTATACAAACAATAACTTTTAAAATAGCACCGAGGTAAACAAAATACCTTGGAATTAATCTAACTAAAGAAGTCAAAGATCTTTTGAAGGAAAACTACAGTATTTTTTAAAAAGAGATAGTAGAGGATTTCTGAAAATGGGAACATATTCCATGCTCCTGGTTAGGAAGAACCAACATTTTGAAGATGGCCATACTCCCAAAATTTCTGTACAGGTTTAATGCAATCCCTATCAAACTACCAACATTATATCTCACAGACCTAGAGAAATCATTCCTCAAATTTATATGGAACCAGAAGAGACCTATTATTGCAAATTTATGCTGAAGAACAAACACGAGGCAGGAGGCATTACAATTCATGACTTGAAATTATACTACAAGTGTACTGTGATAAATTCAGCATGGTACTGGCAGTGAAATAGAACTAAGGATCAATGGAATGGATTAGAAGATGCTGAATCTCCTATGAATACACTCAGTTTGACAACTGATGCTGGAAAAACTGGCTCTCTACATGCAGAAAACTAAAACTTGACTCAGGTGTATCACCATGCACTAATCTAAATGCAAAATGGTTTAGACAGAAAAACATTAAAGGAGAAAAACTAAATCTCCTGGAACTGAAAATAGGAGTAACATTTGAAAATATTTGGGTAGGCAAAGAGTTCATGAACAAAACTCAAATTGCTCAGGAAACACTTGAAAGTATTAATAACTGGGACCTTGACTTATTAAGAAGTTTTTGCACTTCAAAAGAAATCACCAACAAAGTGAAAAGAAACCCTATATATTTAAAAAAAATCTTGACAAATAAGTACTCAGTCAAAGAACTGCTCTCTAGAATTTTTAGAGAACTAGTAAATACCAGGGCCCCAAAATTTAAATACCCAGGCAGAAATGGGCATCCGAGGTGAGCATACACCTCTCAAATGATGAAAGTATAGAAGCAAATAAATATATGAAAAAATGCTCCACATCACTAGCCATCCGTAAAATGGAAATTAAAACAAAATTGAGATATCATCTTACCCCAGAAAGAATGACTATCATAAAGAAGTCATCCAGCAACAAATGTTGGATAGGTTGAGGAGAAAAAGAAACACTTCTCCACTGCATGTGGGAATGTAGACTGGTGCAAGCGTTATGTCAATCAGTGTTGAGACTCCTTAGAAATCTAGGACTGGAAATCCCATTTAAACCAGTCATTCCTCTACTGTGCATTTTCCCGGAGGATCTGAAAATATTATATCATAGTGATATATGTGTGACTATGTTTATAGCAGCACAATTTGTGACAGCCAACAACCAAGATACCATCACCTATAGAATGGATGAAAAAGATGTGGTATTTTTATGCAATGGAGAACTACTTAGCTATAAAGAATGATAAACTCAAAGCCTTTATATTTAAGTGGATGTCTCTTGAAGATATACTCATAAGTTAAATAAACTAATCATACATTTGTAAATATTGTATATTTACCCTAGTATAAGAAATCAAAAGAAGAAATACAAATAGAAATGTATAACACAATTAAAAGGAAAGCAAGAACTTGAGTAGTAGACAATGAAGAGAGATTAAAGAAAAGAGCTAGGGAACATGCCAGAGGCAAGCCATGCAGTTATATATACAAGATGTGCAAGGCAATGATCCTGAGAATATTCAGAAGATTTTTGAATCTAGCAGTAAATTGGAAAGATTCTCATCCTGATTAACTATATATTCTGACACTTGAGAACTAAGCAACTGCACTGAAGATGGCAATTTGTAATAGTAGGTTCATGCTTGGAGTACCTGTCATTCTGGTATACTGAATACGGGCTGCTGGTCATAACATGCCAGTTGCTGTCATGCTGTCTCTCAGGTAGATGATTGTTCAAAAAGAAGGGAGTAGTGAATGAAGGTAGGAGACAAGATAAGGAGTGTTGCGGGAATGTCGTGCAGCAATGTTTTATATGGTTAGAATTCTGGAATTATGAGTAAACATATATAATTCTTTATTCCTATTTTTAAAATGTATTTTGATATTTTATTGTTTTTGTCAAATTCTGTAGGGAGTTAAATTTTAACATATCAATACTTTATGAAAAATACCTGTTCCATGTTATGCCTAAGATGTTTGCTACTCAGACAGATAATGAGGTTAAGCTCAACAATCTAGTTTATATGACAAAAACAATAAGCTTCTCTTCTGGAGGATTAACAACCTAGGTTTGCAGACCAAAATTAGAGAAAAAAGAGGGCCTCAAGGAAAGCCAACATTTTGTCACTAGCCTTCCAAGATCTATTGAGGCTCAGGACATATGAGAACTTGTGCTGTAAAAACATGTAGCTCAGTTGTGTTCCAAATTTTCTGATCAAGGAGATTATGCGGCCAAAGAGGAAAGTGATTAATGATGTAGAGTGTGCCTAAGGAGAGTCACATGGAGAGATACATTCTCTCAGCCTTTCACAGAGAGCAATTTGGTCAAGCAATGGCCATGACACATCCACATGGCTGACACTGACAAAGAATCTGCAATCTGAGGTACAGAGGTACAGGGTCTCACGATAAATCCTGAGTGCATTTGACTGACCTTATCAGATTGAAAAGCTACAATTCTTGTTACTTAAGTCTTGCTTTATCTTGATCTTAATCATCCTGCAGAAAAGTAAAAGTAAGAAGTAGAAGAAATAAAACCGTTTTGTTATGTTGAGCTGTAGGGGACTCAGGTCAATAACTTCTGACCCTGCCAGTCAAATGGAAGTTCTAATAAGATTATGGACTACTGGACTATTTTGGAATATTTTGCTGAGTTCACACACCTATAATAGTTAAATGATAGAACTGAACAAAATAGGGAGTTATAGATGAATGTCTATTTTTTATCTGTGTGTTCAAAATGGTTAGGATAGATATATAGGTACATTCTCTTAATTCAAGGAATACCGGGATTTGTTCTAATAGTGTTTGTAAATAGGATATCAAGTCTGCATCTTGTACAACAATCAATCTCTAGGTATGCATTATGATATTTGTTAATTATTGGAACTGTTCTAGCAACTTGATTTGAAACTGTCTCATTGCTATTATTTTCCTCAGTGAAATTATGGAAAAAATAAATGAAGAATGCCAAAAAAAGGAAGTTGAATACTTAATAGGATAGTAAGAGTAACAGGAGATAATTAAGAAATTATATTAAGAATTTAGAGAAAGAACTTGGAAGTTCTAGCTTGATATTTAATGTGACTGGTGATCACTGTGCGTTTGAGTAAAGAAATTTGGGGAGTATTTGTCTTCCCTTGGATGTGAGCGCCATTGGCCTTACATGTCAGATAGGGTATAATGAGTTTCAAATAACGTAGACTCTTTTGTCTCTTTCAAATTAGTTCCAACGAATGGGAAAAATGTTTTTATAGTTCTTCCTGTCACCATTGGTCTTATGTATAAATGTGTGGAATACTTGGATATGTAGATAAATGTAGCTGAATAGAGGCAGTAGGAATTGTTCCTTAATCGATAATTCTTTCCAAAATCCTTCCTTCTGCGAAGTCCTCACAGTCCACTACTCTGTGGAGAGAGACACTTGCAGGCAACATTTATTTTTTCCAGAACTGGGGATTGAGCTCGGTCCCTTGCAATTGCCAGGGAAGTGCTTATTCTACTGAGCCATCTCCCCAGCCCCTGAGCCATATCCCCAGCCCCTAATAATTTGAAAATTAAATGAAAATATTTTTCCAAGTGAAGAGAGGCACTGGGAGACTTTTCACTAAAATGATGTCTTAATTCTATTTCAACTTAATACACAATTAAGAAAGCAAGATATGCCAGAGTAAGGAATGGGTGATATTATGAAAAGAGAAAATACCAATTTTCTGAGAGACCTTTCCACCCTAGCAAGATGAGACTGCCTTTTGTTTCTCTCATGCCAACTCCTGATTTCTGCCTAATGTTTCCATTACACTTGGCAAGCTGTGGTTCTATGCCCTTCAGACTAAACATATTCTGTTATTAAATTACTTTTAGCATACACACAATAGCTCAGCTGCGCACTGTAATACTTCATCTATTTCTGACATAAACAAAACATCTGGGTTTCTGCAATACCAAGGGAAGAGAATATCACTGTTTCCAAACAGAGGAGCATAAAGGGAACCATTTCACCACGTCAGCTTCTGGACAAGTTTGAGTTCAGTGAAGGAGCTTTCTAGGTCTGTGTAAATACTTCTGTCTAAGTATCTCATTGGTTACTTGTCCCATTTCACAGTGGTGTTTGCTGACAGAAGTTTCTCAGCATTCAGGCAGTTTAGGAAGCAATCAAACAGACGATATGGCGGGTGTACAACAAGATGCTTGCTGTTGAGTTAATGCCTAATTCTGATTTTCTTTGCTATGTTTGGATAACACAACCCTTTCTTACTGCATTAACTGAAAAGGGCTGCAAACAAATAGCCAGTTTAAAAGAAAATGAATTAAAATTCCAATATGCCAGGACTTTTATTTAGAGCACAGAAACAAGTATTATTTCCTAAGAGCCAGCATAAAAAGCATCAGTAAGACTAGAAAAGGATTTGGTGCTGTCAATGTGGCATCATCTTCATCAATACACAGAACTGTGGGAATGAGGGCAAAGATGAGATTTCCATTGCAAAACTGTATTTTTTGGAAATATCAACTCTGAGGCATAATACACTCCAAATGGCAGCCACCAATCATGTAAAAGACTCAAATAATTCCTACTTTTCTCTTCTGTTCATTTTATACTTGCGCAAAAAGGAATAAAAATGTTTTATTGTTGAATTCATAATACTTGTGAACAGATATGTCCCTCAGGAAGTAACTTTGGTTGATACATGAAATGGTTTAATCACTTTTTCTCCTAATATGGATGTGACTATGCAACATGCTTCCTCTGTTACATTCTAACCAATGTTAGTGATTATTACTCCAATTATGGCTGCATTGCTTATTCCTGGAAAATAATTTTTATCTTTTTAAAGATACTATTTTTGTTGTGCTCAGATTATTGGTAAGGTTGATGTACCGATTTTAAGCAGATATAAAGAAGAAAAACTCAGAGTATATTTTGATATTTTACCTCACAACGATGATCTAATTCAAAAACATATCCAGTAGCATTGATGTTATATTTTCTAGACAAAAGTCTGACTTGCTATATCTTATCTTTAATATTAAGAAAGCACAGGGTTATGGGAAACAACATTTTTCTATTAATGGCCCCTTCCAAATGCCTGTCATTCATGTTTCAGCTGTTTTCCATCACAGCTATGTTTTACCACATAACCATTATGTACTCCACATATGGCCAAGATGGCATTCTTTCCCCCATAGAAAGCCACTTCCTCTGATTTTTCATATGGAAATATGTGGAAGACAATATATAAAATGTGAATGATGTCCATAAAAACTGACCAATCTGTTGCTACTCAGAGTTTTCATATATAATCAGGTAACCCTATACTTCAAGTTGTCTGTCAAAAAATCTTACTCATTTCTCATGTAAACTGGTAGAAAATCAACATACGATTTTATTGATCTGCATTTGAAAATCTACACTTGAAGTTTATGAATTCATGTGATCTTCCACAAAGGAGCTGGTTAATGTGTTCATCAAAAGCAAAATAAAAACATGAAAAGGGACCTGCAGTATCTTGCACTTTTGAAGTATGACTGAAATAATTGAGCTCATACCCTTCATTCTACAGAGCTGTTAACCACAGGAGTTAAAAGAAGATAGAATTTGAGAGAGAAAGAAGCAAGGAGAAATGTGATAAGTGCAGGGGCACTTTTTCTTGTATATCATCATGTTGTCCTCATGGGGCAAGCACAGATCACAGCTGTCCTCAATTGTGCTCTTGTCATTCATGCAGTGAGGCACACAATGGGCCAGCAGCAGAAAAGCTTTTACTGAAGGGAGACTGGGCAAACTTCAGCTTATTCACTGCTAACCTATGCTCTTCCAGCTTTCAGAGTACCACCATGAAAATTACACACTGTCATCTCCAAAACAAAAAAAGCATTTTAACAGCAAAGGTAGTTGGCATTTTCTGAAAAATGGAAGCTTCTCATTACTTTTCAAAAAAATGATGTCCTTTCTCATTATTTTATTTCGTTGGTGCTTGTGTTGGCACCTTCAGTCTCTGCTCACTGCTCTAATGAGGGCTCACTGGGACTGAAGACTGAGGTTCTTAACCCCAGATTTCCAGCTCCAGGTGCTGAGGATACTGAAAGTAGCATATAAGGAAACCTTCTCATGCCTGTTAATTGGGAAAGGACAGCTGGTTACCATAGGCATGGCTGGGCTATCTCAATCTGAAGTAACTGAATGAGCAAGGAAAATAAGATGTTTCAGCTAGCACAAGGAAAATTATAAATGTAAATTATTATTCAATAGAAACTGTGTCTACTTAGAACTGGTAAAAACCCAAAGACAGATTAGAAGCAGGGCTATAGTTCCACAATTAAGAAGTGATCATTCCCAACTATTTGTGGAGGAAATAATGTTAGGATAAATGATGTCTCCCATAAGAAAACAGG
>NW_004524819.1:0-9295 GCF_000260255.1 Octodon degus | reverse complement strand
CCACTGGATTTACCTAAATGTGTTGCCACACATAATATTGACCTTGGGATAGCAAATCCTTCTTATCTTTCTGAAGATATATCTCAAAAATCAGGAAATAGAGTACCTGGCTGGAGACCAGAATCTGCTGTGCACAAGTGCTATCAGAGCATCTTCTAGGAGTTAAAATGTGCACCTGCAACTTGGCATGTGAGTTTCACTGTTAGGTGAATCGTGAAGCTGGATGGGATAATGTAACCTAAATACCAGACAGTGGTAACATTGCGGCCAGTTCAGGACTCCTGATTTAGAAAATATCTTGGCATTTACTTTGAGCCAGAGGTTCCCTTAAAATGAGCTCCTGGCTGCTCAGTGTACTGTAATGCCCCACCTGGTGTTAGTAGAATTTGTGGGCACCCTAAATCCTAGTACAGCCACACAAGGAGACCTGAATTTCTTCCACAAAACAATCTGATAATCAAGTGACTAGTATCTCAGTGCCACTTGGAGTTTTCTGCCTCTTCCCATGTTTAAGAGTTGATGGTAATGCTGCTCAGTTTCCCTGGGCACCTGGCTTAGCATCAGCACCTTCACTCCATATGGTCTAAGGAAATGACAGCCTTACCTGCCTCCATACTTAAGGAACAGAGTTGGGGACCATGCTAGATTGTTACTGTCCAAAAACTGTCCTCAGTATCACAAAACTAGAAGACTATTTGGCAACTAAAACAAGAGAGAAAAACAAAAATCATGGCGTCAGGCAAATGGGATTGACCTAGTGACATCACCTTGAGTGAAAAGCCAATCCCCAGAGTTTGCTTTCTGCATTTTCCATTCTAGACTGGGAAGCAGCTTACTGGTAGGAAGCATTCAGGATAGCATAGGGTTTGGGTAATAAGGCTCATCATAAAGGTGAGTGGGATCTCATTGTGGCAGAGTTCTGAGTCTCGTCGGTGATGGTATATTTTCAAATTTGCACAGCTGATGTTTTTTCATGTTGGGGACCTCCAATTATAATTAGAGTGTAGGAGACATCCATGCTTGTTCTTGCCTCGCCCTTGAGTGAAATTGGAATGCAGAAATTTCTTGCTCTTTTGTGGTAACATGTGGAAACCTGGGGTTTAATGGCTGATGTGGTGTTCACAGGACAAGATAAGACCTGATGAAGGGCTAGGCAGCTGGGGAAAATACAGTTTCCTTATTCCCCCTACACAAACACTGCCTTGTTTTTGTACATACAAAAATGATTTTTTCTTCTTACTGGGCCACTAGATCTTTTCCAGTTTCTGAAATACACACAAGTCCACTCAGCAAGTTTCCGTGACTTAGATGTAATTAATACATATCAAGGTTCTGGGCGAATAATGGCCACTTGTCGGAAGAACAACTGTTTATCCAAGATCCTTGGCTAAAGCTCTGTTTTATTCTTGCTTTATACTATAACTTCAGGCAGATAATGGCCCCACTCCAGGGGTCCGTGACAGCTGAAACCATAGAAAGGGTCGTCAATAATTTGACAGAAATTTCTTTCTTTTTTATTATTATGTAAATGTTTTTTAAAATTTTATTGAGAAACAAATAGCAATGAGAGTTTCAAAACAGGATAGTAGGACAGTTACAATAATTAATACATTGCATATTGTTGTTTTCATAGTAATTATTCAGAGGACAAGATGCAGACATAATATCCCTTCAAACACTATTAGTACTAATCTTTCTTCTCATTGAATTAAGAGAAAGTAGATACATATGTATACTAACTACCTTGTGTATAGAGATACAAAATGGTCCTTCATTCCTATCCCCTTTTTTGTTTATTTTTGCCAGAGAAGGGTATTCCATTGTCATTTAAATATTGTATGTGCATGAATTCAGCAAAATATTGTAGTATAGTCCAGTTGTCCATAATAGTAGTGGGTGGTCTGTGACTTGCGCCTTTTAAAGCTCAGCATATTAATATGTCTTTACTTTTTATACCTGGTTTTCATACTTTTCTGATGAATTGTTAAGACCAAGATAAATCAAGACCTATATAATAAGAAATGTAACTGTTGTAATCGAAAAGATCAATCAAATCTCCTCAGTATTCACCTTTAAACCCTGTATCACAGTTTGCAGGTCATTTGTCAGTGTCAGCCATGTGGATGAGTCATGGCCATTGCTTGACAAAATTGCTCTCTATGAAAGCCTGAGAGAATGTTTTCTCTCTAGGTGACTCACCCTAAGAGAATTATGCATGGTCAATCACTTACCTCTGTGGCCCCATTATCTTCATCAGAAAGTTTGGGACACAACTGTGTTACGGGATGCTACAATACAGTTTCTTTTATGTCCTGTCTCCTCCCAGACCTGAAATGGCTAGGGCCAAAATGTTGGCTATACATGTAGCCCTTCAGTTTTACTAATTTTTGGTCTGCAAACTTAAGTTGTTAACCCTGCAGAAGAGAAGCTTAATGCCATTATTACCCTATAATATAGGCAGCTGAGCATAACCTCACTATCTCTGTAAATATCAAACATAATGTTTTGAATTTCATTGGCTGTTATTGAGTTATTGGGAATTCTTATATCTTCTTGAATCAGTTTTGGTAATTTATACTTTTCTAGGCATCTGTCTACTTTTTCTGTGTGTTCCACTCTGTGAGAGTAATCATTCGCAAGGTACCTATTGATTATCTTCTAAATTTCCACTGGGACTGTAGTAATTACACCTATTTCATTCCTTATTGCTTGTGTTTGAGTTTTTTCTTTCCTCTTTTTGATGATTTTAGCTAAGAGTATATCAATTTTATTTAATCTTTCAAAGAACCAGTTTTTCATTTGTTAATTCTCTGAATACTTTTCTTCATCTCAATTGAATTAATTACTATTATAATCTTTATGATTTCTTCCCATCTTTGGTCTTTGAGTTTTGTTTCTTCTTCCTTTTCTAGATGTTTAGTTGCAGCATAAGGATGTTTATTTGTTCCTGTCCTGTTTTCATATTGTGTGAGTTCACAGCTATAAATATCCCCTAAGAACTACTTTCATGGCATGCTATCAATTCCAGTGTTAGTTTGGCCAAATTTTTTTATATCATTTGTATTGACTCCTTTCTCATTGATGCCTATTACCCCTACGCTTTTCGTTTTTGCATCTTCTTGAAGATGTTGAATTATTTTTTCCTTCACCTTGGTTGTATTTAAGAGGTCTTTTCTTATCTTTGCACTAGCTACAATGGTGTCCTCAAGGTCTGAAAGTCCATCTTCACTCACTTTCTTTCTTTTTATTCATTTAGTTTTTATTAATTGTATTGAGAAACAATGAGTAATGAGACAGTTTCAAAACAGGATATTAGGAGAGTTACAACAATTAATACATTGCATATTGTAGTCTTCCAAGTAGGTATGCACAGTACAAGAAGCAGACATGATATCCTGTCCAAATACTATTAATACAAATCTTACTTCTCATTGAATTAAGAGAAAGCAGCTGCATATCTATACTATTTTGTATGTACAGATAAAAAATGTTCCTTCATTGATATCCTCTTTTTTCATTTATTTTTGCTAGAGAAGGGTATTCCATTGCCATTTAAATATTGTAGGTGGCTGCATTCAGAAAAATAATCCAATATAGTCTAATAGGCATAGTGGGATATCTGTGGGACTGTGAAGAACTTAAAAGTCATCTCTGAAATTGCTGGGCGGCAGACCTTGTTCTCTGCTCTAGCTGTGCTTTCTACCATACTCTTTTCCTTTTGCATAATTTTATTGAGAAAATCAGCAATGAGACAGATTCAAATCAAGTTAGTATGGCAGTTTCAGTAACTAACACATTCCATACTGTCCTGCTAGTGGTTATTTGATGTACAAGATGCAGGCATGGTATTCTGTTTACAAACACCATTAGAATAAATCTCTTAATTCATTGAATTTAGAGAATGTACCTGTGTATCTATTCTAACCATTTCAAATACACATATACAAAATGGTCATTCATCTATATCCACATTTTTGTTTAGTTCCGTCACTTAAATATTATAGGCTTGTGAAAACAGCAAAATATTCCAGTATAGTCCAGTAGTCCATAATAGTACTGGATCATCCACATGACTGGCAATGATAGAAATAGTAGACCTGATTCCCCTACAGCTCAACAGAAAAACAGGGCTTTACTTCTTATACTTCATTTTTATACTTTTCTGATGATTTTTAAGACACAAATAAAGCAAGACCTATGTAACAAGAATTGCAGCTTTTGGATCTGATAAAGACAGTCAAATCCCCTCAGGATTTATCCTGAGAACCTGTACAACAATTTATATGTCCTTTGTCAGTGTCAGTCATGTGGATGAGTCACGGCCATTGGTTGACCAATTTGCTCTCTGTGAAATTCTGAGAGAATATTTCCTTTCCATGTTCCTCTCCTTAGGCACACTCTACATCATCAATCATTTTCATCTTTGGACCCATAAGCTCCTTGATCAGAAAATTTGGGACATAACTGAGTTACGTGTTGTTACAGTACAGGTTCTCATATGTCTTGAGTCTTAATTGACCTTAGGAGGCTAGGGCCAAAATGTTGGCTTTCCTTGCAGACCTCCTTTTTCTCTAATTTCTGGTGTGCAAACTTTGGTTTTTCACCCTTCACAAGAGAAGCTTTTTGTTATTGCCATAAAACGTAGGCTGTTGAGCTTAACTTCACTAACTGTCTGAATATCAGACATGTTAGGTATAACGTAGAACAGGTATTTTTCATAAAATATTGATGTGTTAAATTATAAGTCCCTACAGAATACTACAAAAAATTAAAATATTTTGAAAAATTGGAAAAAAACCCAATTATATATGTTTACACATTTGTTTAGAATTTTAACCATATAGAGCATTGTAGCAGACCAGTCCCGCAGCACTCTTTTTCCTGTCTCCTGACATCATTCACCCCCCCTTTCTTTTTAAATAATCATCTACCCAAGAGACAGCGTGGCAAAAACTGGTGTGTCATGAGAAGCAGCATGTATTCAGAAGACCAGAATGACAGTTACTCTAAGCATGAACATACTATTACAAATTGCCATCTTCAGGACAGTTGTTTAGTTCACAGGTGTCAGTATATATAGTTAGCCGGCGAGAATCCTTCCAAATAATGGTTAGATTTGAAAATCTTCTGAAGATTCTCAGGATCATTGCCTTATCCATATTGTACATATAACTGCCTGGCTTGCTTCTGTCATGTTTTCTACCTCTTCTCCTTACTCTCTCTTCATTATCTAGTACTCAAATTCTTGCTTTCCTTTTACTTGTATTACACCTTTCTATTTGTATTTATTCTTTCAAGTTCTTATACTAGCAAAACTATATGATATTTACTAAACTGTGCCTGGTTTATTTCACTTATTATTATATCTTCAAATGATATCCACTTAGAAATAAAGGCTTCGAGTTTATCATTATTTATACCTGAGTAATACTCAATTGTGTAAAAACACCACATCATTTTAATCCATTCTTCAGGTGATAGGCATCTTGTTTGTTTCCAAGATTTGGCTATCACAAATTCTGCTGCTTTAAAGATAGGGACATATATCACTATGATATGATGTTTCCAGATCCTCTGGGAAAATTCCCAGTAGAGGAATAGCTGGTTTATATTGGATTTCCAATCTTAGATTTCTATGGAGCTCCACACTGATTTCCATAATGGTTGCAGCAGTCTACATTCCCACCAGTCATGGAGAAGGGTTCTTTTTCCCCAAAGCCTCTCCAACATGTTTTATGGTTGATTTCTTTATGATAGCCATTCTTTCTAAGGTGAGATGATATGTTAACGTTGTTTAAATTTGCATTTCATAGATAGCTAGTGATGTGGAGCATTTTTTTCATAGATTTATTTGCTTCTTTAATTTCATCCTCTGAGAAGTGTATGTTCAACTTGGATGACCATGTCTGGACTGGGTCTTTAAATTTTTGGGACATTAATTTCTAGTTCTGTCTGAGTACATATTTGTCAAGATTTTTTCGAAATATGTAGGTTATCTTTTGCCTTTGTTGGTAATTTCTTTTCATGTGTAAAAACTTCTCAATAAGACTAAGTCCCAGTTATTAATATTTTCAAGTGATTACCATGCGATCTGATTTTTGTTCAAGATCTCTTTGCTTACCCATATATCTCCAAGAGTTCCTATTCCTTTCTCTTAAGGAGATTTTGTGTTTCTATTTTAATGTGTAGATCTTTAAATAATTTTGCTTAAATTTAGTGCATGGTGATAGAACTGGGTCAAGGTTTACTTTTCTGCATGTAGAGAACCAATTTTCCCAGCACCGTTTGTCGAAGAGGCTAGCTTCCTTGCAGTGAATATGTTTGGACCCTTTCTCAAGATAATGTTGCTGAGTGTGTTCATAGGAGCTTCAGCATCTTCCAATCTGTTCCATTGTTCCTCACGTCTATTTTGTTGCCAGTACCATGCTGAATTTATCACAGTACTCTTGTAGTATAATTTCAAGTCAGGAGTTGTAATGCCTCCTGCCTTGTGTTTGTTCTGCAGCAAAACCTTTGCAATTCTAGTCTTTTTTGGTTTCAAATAAATTTTAGGAATAATTTCTATAAGTCTGTGAGATATATTTTTGGTAGTTTGATAGCGATTGCATTAAATCTGTACAGCAATTTGGGGAAAATGGCCATCTTCACAATGTTGGTTCTTCCTAACCAGGAGCATGGAATATCTTCCTATTTTCTGACATCCTCTCCAATCTTTTTTTAAGTGTAATGTAATTTTCCTTGAAAAATTCTTTGACTTCTTTAGGTAGATTAATTCCAAGGTATTTCATTTTCCTCGGTGGTATTGTAAAATTTGTTGTTTCTATAATTTCCCTTTGGGTGTGTTTGTTTTCTGCTTACAGGTATGCCATGGACTTTTGGGTATTGACGTTGTATCCTGCTATGCTACTGAATTTGTGTATTAATTCTAGGAGCTTCTTGGTGCAATTTTTTGAGTTTTCCAAGTAAAGTATCATGTCATCTGCAAATAAAGATAATTTAATTTCTTCTCTACCTATTCTTATACCTTCTATTTATTTCTCTGCTCTAATTGCTCTAGCTAATTATTGCATAACTATATTGATTAAGAGTGGTGATAGAGGACATCTTTGTCTTGTACCAGATCTAAGGGTAAAAGATTTCAGATTTTCCCCATTAAGAATTATGTTAACCTTTGGTTTCTCATAAATGGCTTTTACCAGATTGAAGTAGAAGCCTTCTATTTCAATGTTCTGTAATATATTAAACATGAATGAATGTTGGACTTTTTCTAAGGTCTTTTCAGCATCTCTTGCGATGATCATGTGATTTTAGTTTTTGCTCTATTGATACAGTGTATTACATTTATAGATTTTCGAATGTTGAACCAACCTTGCATCTCTGGGATAAATCTTACCTGGTCATGGTGTATGATCTTCTTGATGCTTTGCTGTATTCTATTTGCTAGGATTTTATTGAGAATTTTTACATCTATGTTCATGAGGTAGATTGGCCTGTAGTTCTATTTTTTAGTTGCTTTTGTCCCAGGTTTTGTTATCAGTATAGTGCTTGCTTCCATGAATGATTTTGGGAAAATTGTTTCCTTTTTAATTTCATTGAAGATTTTGATGAGTATAAAGACTATATCTTCTATAATTGTCTTGTAGAATTCATCTGTGAAACCATCTGGACCCAAAATTCTCTTTTGCGGTACGTTTTTTATTACATCTCTTATTTCATTGGCTGTTATTAGGCTAAAGAGTGATTATATCTTGTCGATTCAGTTTAGATAATTTTTACCTTTCTAGCAATCTGTACATTTCGTCTGTGTCTTCCATTCTGTGACAGTAAATTTTCTCAAATTAGCTTTTGATAATCTTCTGAATCTCCACTGTGTATATGCTGACTACACCATTTTCATTCCTTTAAGCTTGTATTTGAATTTTTTCTTTCCTCTTTTTGATGTGGTTAGCTAGGGTCTTATTGATTTTGTTTCATCTTAAAAAAAATTCAACTGTTTGTTTCATTTATATTTGAACTATTTTCTTAGTCTCAATTGAATTAATTTCTACTCTAATCTTCATAATTTCTCACCGTCATTTGACTCTGGGTTTGGTTTGCTTTTCCTTTTGTATTTGCGGGAGATGCAGCAATAGGGTGTTTATTTTTTCCCGTTCTGTTTTCCTAATGTGTGAGTTTGCAGCTGTGAATTTCCCTCTGAGAACTGCTTTCATCGTATCCCATAAAGTACCATAAAGTATGCTTGAATTTTCATTAAGTTGTAGATATTATTGTACTTCTTGCTTAATTTCACGTGTGACCCATTCGTTGCTGAGAACCGTGATGATTAATTTCCATGTGTATAGGGTTTATTTTCTTGTCTCTTTTGTCATTTATTTCCAGTTTCATTGCACTGTGGTCAGATAATGTGCATGGGATAATTTCTGTTTTCTTGCATATACTTAAGCATGACCTATGGACCAGTATGTGTTCTATTTTAGAAAATGACCCATGTGCAGCTGAGAAAAATGTGTATTCAGCTGTGTTTGGGTGGAACACTCTGTATATGTCCACCAAGTTCATTTGTTTGAAGATCTGGTTCAGTTCTGTTACTTCTTTGCGAATTTTTTGTCTGCTTGACCAATTTTTGGGGGATAAGGGAGTGTTAGGATCTCCTGTTAAGATTGTGGGATGGGTTATTAGAGTTTTCCTGTCTATTAAGATTTACTTTACATAGTTGGGTGCTCTCATGTTTGGTGAATACATATTTATAGGTGTTACCTCTTCCTCTTGAATTTTTCCCCTAAAGAGTATATAGTGACCTTATTTATTTCACTTCATCATTCTTGGTTTGAAATTGACACTCTCCAAGAATAAGATTGCTACCCCTGATTTTTCTGAGTTGCTGGGGCGGGTAGTGTTGTTTTCCATCCTTTGACTTTCAGCCTATGAATGGCTTTATGAGTTAAATGTGTTTCTTGTATAGAGCATATTGTTGGATTTTGTTTCCTTATATACTGTGCCAATCTATTTCTCTTAATTGGTGAATTGAATCCATTTACATTGATGATTATATTTGAGATGTATTGACTTACGATTGACACGTTATTTACCTGTTGCAGTTTATTCCATTTTCTCCTGTGCTTAATTGTTTGCCCTATTTAGTTGGTTGCTTCTGATCTCTTTCATGGATTTCTGATCATTTTTGTCCCTGTCGGGAGCATGTTTCATAACCCTGTGTATGGTTTGTATTTTCATCATGTAATTCTTTAGTTGTTCTTTGTCATGAAAGTATTTCACTTCTCCATCAAACGTGAAA
>NW_004524818.1:3327050-3327575 GCF_000260255.1 Octodon degus | reverse complement strand
AGCCTTTATATTGAAGTGGATGCCACTTGAACATATACTCATAAGTGAAATAAACCAGACACACATGTGTAAATATCGTATATTCTCCCTAGTATCAGAATTCCAAAGAAGAAATATAAATAGAAAAATATAATACAAGTAAAAGGAAAGCAGGATCTCAAGGACTAAGTAATCAAGAGAGGGAAAGGAGAAGAACTAGGAAACATGACAATGTCAACCCACACAGTTATATGTAATAGATGAGCAAGGCAATGATCCTGAGAATCTTCAGAAGATTTTTTAATCTAGCAGTTAATTGGAAAGATTCTCACTCTGACTGACTATATATACTGATACCTGTGAACTAAGCTACTGCACTGCAGATGATAATTTGTAATAGTAGTTTCATATTTGCAGTGCCTGTTATTCTGGTATTCTGAATATGGACGGCTTGCCATGACATGACAGTTACTGCTAAGAGGTTTCCCATGTACATGTATGTTCAAGAAGAATGGGGTTGTGAATGAAAGCAAGAGACAGGAAAAG
>NW_004524818.1:3319015-3326396 GCF_000260255.1 Octodon degus | reverse complement strand
AGTATGAAGACGAAATATAGGAAGTAAAGCCATGTTGTTATGTTGAGCTGTGGGGGACTCAGGTCAATAATTTCTGACGTTGCCAGTTAAACAGAAGACCCAATGCTATTATGGGCTACTGGACTCTTTTAGAATATTTTGCGGAGTTTACACACCTATAATATTCAATAACGGAACTTAGAAAAAATGGGTTATATCGATGAATATCCATTTTGTATCTGTTTATTCAAAGTGGTTAGGATAGAAATATAGTTGCATTCTCTTAATGAATAAAATTATTTGTTCTAATGGCGTTTGTAAGTAGCATCTCAAATCTGCATCTTGTACAGCAATTAACCACTAAGAAGAATATATGCAGTGTGTTATTTGGTGAAACTGTACTTCCGATTTGATTTGAAACTGTCTCATTGCTATCTGTTTATCAGTAAAATTTTGAAAAAAAAAAAGAAAGGAAAGGCCAGGTTTTGATGGATTCACAGCTGAATTCTATAAGAAATTCAGATATTTAATCCCAAAATTCCTCAAACTCTTCAATGAAATATTCCCCAAATCATTCCTGATGTACCAAAACCAGATAAAGACTCAACGTGAAATAGGAAATTATAAACCACTCCCCCTCGTGAACATAGATGCAACAATACTCAATAAGATTTGCAAATAGAATGCAGGAAATCACTAAGAAGTCTACACGCAGATCAGATTGATCTCATGTATACAAGAAATGGTTCAACATATATAAATCTATAAACATAATACACTATCAATACAACTGAAATCCAAAACAATGTGATTATTTCAATAGATGCAGAAAAGGCTTTTGACAAATTACAACACTCACACATAATGAAAGTACTACATAAAATTGGAATAGATTGCCTGCACTTCAATTTGATAAAAGTCATCTTTGAAAAACTACCAGGTGGCATTATTCTATATGGCAAAAAAACTGTTAGAATTTTCTCTCAAATCAGGTACAACACAAGAATGTCTTCTATCACCATCCCTATTCAATATTGTTCTTAAATCATTAGCTAGAGCCATTGGATAAGTGAGATGCATAAAAATAAGAATAGGTAAGGAAAAATTGAACTATTCACAGATGACTTGATACTCTAGTTTTTCTTTTTCTTTTTTGGCGAAACCAGGGATTGAACTCAGGCTTTTGCACTTGCCAGGGAAGTGCTTATTCCACTGAGCCATCTCCCCAGACCTCATGATACTCCATATGGAATAACCAAATATCTCTACCAAGAAGCTCCTAGAATTAATAAACAAATTAAGTATCATAGCATTATAAAAGGTCAATATCCAAAAGTCAACAGCATACTTTTAAACAGACAACAAACACACTGAGAGAGAAATTAGAGACACATTACCCTCCACAACAGCATGTAAAAATTAAAAAGTAGAAATAAAGCTAACAAGTGAAGTAAAAGAGCTATGCATTGAAAACTACATTATGAGCCAGGGAGATGGCCAAGTCTGATCCCAAGGCCATGCCCAATATCCCCTCGTTGGTGCAGATCTTCTTGCAGCAGATGCAAGATAAACTTCAAATGATGGCTTACCAGATCATTGGAAGCATCCATGATATGAGCTGTCACATTGACAATCTGGAGAAAAACATTGCAGACCTCATGACACAGGCCAGGGGGGAGGAACTGGAAGGTGAAAACAAGATACCTGCTACACAAAAAAGTTGGAGGTTGTTGTAGATCCTATACTAAATACACACAAAAAAGGGCATCTGAGATCAATACACATTTCCCAAAGGAAGAAATATAACTGACAAAAAAAACCATGAAAAAATGTTCCACAGCACTGGCCATTTGTGAAATGCAAGTCAATACATCATTGAGATATCATCTCACACCAGAAAGAAAGGCTAACATAAAGAAACCAACTAACAGCAAATGCTGGAGAGACTGTGGGGAAAAATGAACTTCTCTCCACTGCTGCTGGTTGGGTACAACCCTTATGGAAATCAGTGTGGGGACTCCTCAAAAACTGAGGTTGGAAATCCCATTCAACACAGTTATTCCCCTTCTGGATATTTTTCCGTAAGATCAGAAAACTTCATACCATAGTGATGTCTGTACACCCATGTTGATAGTAGCACTATTTCTCATAGCCAAATTTTGGAAACAACCAAAATGCCCATTGCCTGAGGTATGGATAAAAAGATGTGGTGTTTTTATATGGAGTATTACTCAACTATAAAGAAGAAAATATTGAGGCCTTTATGGGTAAGTAGATACAACTAGAGGTTATACTTATTAGTCAAATAAATCTGACCCACATGTGTAAATATCATATTGTCTCCCCAGTATAAGAAACTGAAAGAATAAATAAAACTTGATGGGTACAACAGATATGGTGAAACAGAAGGAGACTGATCATGAGGATTAAACAATAATGAAGAAGGAAAGGAGAAATGATAGGAAAAAGGGAGGGGGCAGAATCATGCAACTATATAGAGAGGATGGATGAAATGATTGTACTGATAATTTCCATCAGTTATTTTGACAATAGCAGTTAATGTTTAGAATTTTCACTTTGGCTAACTCTATATGCTGGTATCTGTGATCTGAGTGGCTATGTCAATAATTTCAACGTGTAATACAAAAAACATGATTGAATACTTGTTATCTTGGTGTTCTGCATATGTACCATTTTTATTGTCTTATCAATTATTACTATATCCTCTTTAAAATAAATTTTTAGAAAGGCAAATATATAAGAAAAATTCAGATTTATTGAAAGAAGGCACTATTTTTCAATAATTCATCTAAACTTTTATAACTATTTCTGTTAATCTGAACAACAGATGTGATGATAAAAATATGCAATATAACAATTGTTTTTAATTTCCTAATCTTTTTTGAAAATCTGTAACATATGTATTGTTTTCTGTTATTCTTCTTTGTTTCTACTATTTTTTTACTTTTATTTTAACTCTTCATAGTTAAATTAAATTAAGTTAAAAAATAAAGTCAATATAAATCGACACCTAAGATAGTTTAAAGACAGCTATCAGATGAACCTACAAAACTTCATAAGAAAAAAAAATACTCAAAGTGATAAAATTTGAAGACCAATAAAGATTTAGAAGGATCAAAAGTAAAGCAATTTCTCACATACTAAGAAACAGACATAAGACTCACAGTAGATTTCCTATCATAGTCCTTGAAAACCCAAAAAAAGTGATAAGATATTGTAAAAGTCTGTGAAGCCAATTTAGTTATTGACTAGAGTTACATATTAGGCAAAACTATTTCTCTAAATTAAGGAAAAGCTTTCCTTAAACAAAGGCTGCTAGAATTAATCATTCATACCAGGAGAGCATAAAAAGTATGAATTTAATATTGAAATAAAAAGTTTGTCAAATTCAGAACACTTTAGTGCTCTAATAGTGATGGAAGTCAGTTTAAATCTAATGCAAAAATTAAAATAATTGAGATTAAAAATCAATATAATTGTAATATATTTAGCAATATACATTGTTAATATATACAACATTAACAGATGTAAGTGTTAACCTAAAATAGACTATCAATACATTTTAGAAGGACTCAAATTAATCACAAAAATTCCAGTAGCAGTTACCCAGATATAGAGGCTGGAATTAAAGAGGACACCTACAGACAGTCAGAAAGTCACAAAGGAATAAAAACCAACAAAAGGGAAGGAGTAACAATTATGAAAATGTTAATAATGGGACATAATCTACTTGATCAGAAAATTTGGAACACTACCGAGGTACATGACGTTACAGTACAAGTTCTCATATGTCCTGAGCCTTAATTGACCTTAGAAGGCTAGGGCCAAAATGTTGGCTTTCCTTGTAGCCCTCCTTTTTCTCTAATTTTGGTCTGCAAACTTAGGTTGTTAACCATCCATAAGAGAAGCTTATTTTTATTACCATACAAACTAGGCTGTTAAGCTTAGATTATGGGGCCAAAGAGGAAGGTGATCGATGATGTAGTGTGCCTAAGGAGAGTCACATGGAGAGAAAACATTCTCTCAGGCTTTCACAGAAAGCACATTGGCCAAGTAATGGCCGTGACTCATCCACATGGCTGACTCTGACAAAGGATCTACAATCTGAGTTACAGGGTCTCAGGATAAATCCTGAGAGGATTTTACTGACCTTATCAAATCCAAAGCTATAAGTTTTGTTGCATAGGTCTTGCTTTATCTTGGTCTTAACCAACCAGCAGAAAAGTATAAAAATAAAATATAAGAAGTAAAGACATGGTTTTATGTTGAGCTGTTTTGGACTCTTGTCAAACAGTTCTGACATTGCCAGTCAAGCGGAAGACCCAATAATATTATGGACTATTAGACTATTTTAGAATATTTTGCTGAGTTAACATATCTATAATATTCAAATGATGGAACTAAACAAAAAAGGGCATACAGATGAATGTCCATTTTGTATCTGTGTATTCAAAATTGTTAGGATAGATATATAGTTATATTCTCTTAATGAATAGAAGCATTTGTTCTAATACTGTTTATAAGTAGGATATCATGTCTGCATCTTGACTTTATTTGTTTCTCAATAAAATTATGGAAAGAAATAATAAGACATAATCAATAATCATTTTAAGTGTGTTAAACTCTTTAATCAAAGAAATAGAGCATTTGAAAGGAGAAAAAAATAAAAACTCAAATAGAGCTAGGGATTCAGCACAGTGTTTGCTTAGCATGCTCAAAGCCTGGATTCAATCCCCAGTACTACAAAATAATGACTGAATTACATCCTATTCACAAGAAAATCTACATCAAGTTTAACAAAACCATCCAACTGAAATAGAGAAGATGTAAAAAATATTTTACTTCTGTAGTGAACTAAAGAAACAAAGAAAGGATATACTTCAATTAGAAAAAAAATGTTTTGGGAAAAAATTGTCACAATTATCACATTGCCTTTATGTGATCATAAAACAGTCTACCAAGAATTTATAACAGTTGTAAATATAGTGTTATGATTCGTATTTTTCCCCAAAAAGCCTCATGCAGTCATTGGGTTGTGGTTCTACAATTTGTTATTCATTAATGATCCAAGGCTGGTGTTATGGTTGTGAGTAGTACTGGGATTATGAATGTGAGTGCTACACCCAGCCTGGGGCAGGTAAGGAGAAAAAGACTTCCTCTTTGTAGTCATTGTGCTGCTACTCCTCCTTTTTGCTCTCTTGCTTTTTGCCTACACCATGAAATGTTGCTCTCTGCCATGTGCCTCTCTTACTTGGAGCCAGCTGAGCATGGACTGAAACCTCCAGTAACTCAGCTAAATGAACCTTTTCTTCCTTCATTTTGGGTGTCTGACATTGGTCCTAACAACAAGAGTAACTGAGACTACATACAGTGATTATGTATATATACTCAGAAAATCTACATATACATTTAATCATTAAAAATAATGAACAGAAATATTTACTCAATATAATGATAGTAGGAGATGTTAACACTCCTGTGTAATGGGTAGAATCCTAATTTAGATGAATATCTAATACAGGATGCAATAATAGCATCCATGGTACTGGCATAATAGATATGTATGGAGCTTTCTAGCTGATTGCAGTGAAATACACAGAATTCTCAACAAATCATGGAACTGTCTTCAAAGTTAAATCTTATAGGGCCCAGAGAGATAGCTAAGTAGAATAAGTTTTTGCCTGGCAAGTGTAGGGTCCTGAATTCAATCCCCAGTACAGAAAAAAAAGTTAAATCTTATATTAATTCATAAGAAATTACCAAGTTTATTATCATAAATTATAATTATATATCTTTCATGCTACATTGTAATAAAATATAAAATCAACAAAAAGGATAAACTGAAAATTTTACAAATATGTATAGAAAAAACAGTAATATGAGCAAGCACCTTGAAACTGAAAGAATAAACAAAACAAAACATTTGCAATGTTGCAGAAAAAAAGGTATAGTAATAGACACATTATAAAGAAAATTATTTCTAATTAATGAAATATTGTAATTAAGGAAAGTAGAAAAAGAAACTAAATGTTAGCAGTGGGTTGAGAATAAAACCAAATCAATAATATTCTAATTAAAGAGAGTTTTAAAAACTGAAAACATTTGTTTTTATAAAAATAAAGAAATAAAAAGAAATAAAATTGAAAAGCCATCACACAGACCTGCTTGAAAAAGATAAAACACTAAAGGAAAGAAGATACATTGCAAATTGTCCCACATATACGGAAGAATCTAAGAGTCTATTGTGAAGAATTATGCACTAACAAAATGGATCACCTATAGAAATTGATGAAAACAATAGAAACATGCAAACTGTCAAGTGGCAAGCATGAATATTTAATGTCTGATCTGATCTATAGCAAGTGCTAATATTGAATTTAATAAAAAACTTCACTCATAATAGTAACAAAAATATTAGTATCAAGAACCAGACCATTTTATTGTTATATTGCATTGAAAAAAATTATTCCTTCTCAAACTCTGAGAAAGATAAAATGAACAATTATTTAAACTTATTTTATGAGGCCACATTTATTCTGACATCAATGTCAGACAGATATAATAAAACTACAGGTCAGCATTCCTGATGATTACGGATGTGAAACTTCTAACAGAAAATTACAAAATGCAGTCTAACAGCATATTTAAAAAATCAGATGCTCCAATCCAGAAATTGGCATCTGAGATGAATGCATACTTCTCAGTGGACGAAATTAAAGAAGCGAAAAAATATATGAAAAAATGCTTCACATCACTAGCCATTCGTGAAATGCAAATTAGAACAACACTGAGATTTCATCTCACCCAAGAAAACATGGCTATCATAAACAAATCAACAAACAACATATGCAGAGGCTGTGGGGAAAAGGGAACCCGTCTCCTTTGCTGGTGGGAATGTAGACTGGTGCAACTCTTATGTAAATCAGTGTGGAGACTCCTTAAAAAACTAGGACTTAAAAATCCCATTTAAACCAGCTATTCCGCTACTGGGAATTTTCCCAGAGGAACTGAAATCGTCATATCATAATGATATATGTGTATCTATGTTTATAGCAGCACAATTTGTAATAGCCAAATCTTGGATACAACCATAATGCCTTTCACCTGAGGAAAGGATGAAAAATATGTGGTATTTTTATACAATGGAGTGTTACCCAGCTGTAAAGAATGATAAACTAGAAGCCTTCATATTAAAGTGTATACCACTTAAAGATACATTCATAAGTGAAATAAACCAGACCCAATGTGTAAATATCGTATAGTCTCCCTAGTATAAGAACTCAAAAGAAGAAATACAAATAGAAAGATATAATACAAGGAAAGGGAAAGCAGGATCTCAAGGACTAACTAATCAAGAGAGGGAAATGGGATGAGCTAGGAA
>NW_004524818.1:3288555-3318015 GCF_000260255.1 Octodon degus | reverse complement strand
TATTAGTAGGGTCATACTTGGAGTACCTGTCATTCTGGTATTCTGAATACATGTTGCTTCTCATGATGCG
This sequence comes from Octodon degus, assembly GCF_000260255.1. Lineage (NCBI taxonomy): Eukaryota > Metazoa > Chordata > Mammalia > Rodentia > Octodontidae > Octodon > Octodon degus. The sequence goes on along the minus strand of NW_004524818.1, from coordinate 3,317,945 downwards.
TCGGTTGCTGCTGTGCTGTCTCTTGGGTAGATGTTTGTTTAAAAAAGAAGAGGGGGGTGTATGAAGCCAGGAGACCGGAAAAGGGGTGTTGCAGAACTGTCGTACTACAGTGCTGTATGTGATTAGATTTCTAAACTTCTGTGTAAAAATATGTAATTGTTTATTCGTATTTTTAAATATATTTTTACTTTTTTCTTCACATATTGTAGGGACTTAGAGTTTCAAATATCAATTGTTAATGAAAAATACCTGTTCCTTCTTATGCCTAAGATGATTGATATTCAAACAGAGTGAAAGGTTAAGCTCAACTGCCTATGTTGCAGGGTAATAATAATAAGCTTATCTTCTGGAGGGTTCAGATCCCTAGTTTGCAGACCAAAAATTAGAGAAACAGAAGGGCTATGAGTACAGCCAACATTATGGCCCTGGTCTTTCAAGGTCAGTGAAGACTCAGGACATAGGAGAGCCTGTGCTATAACATCATGTAACTCAGTTGTGTCCAAGTACTAAATTTTCTGATCAAGATTATGGAGTCACAGAGGAAAGTGATCAGTGATGTAGAGTGTGCCTAATGAGAGTCACCTAGAGAGAAATTATTCTCTCAGGCTTTCACAGAGAGCAAATTGGTCCAGCAATGACTGTGACTCATTCACATGGCTGACACTCACAAACAATCTACAAACTTTGGTACAGGGTTTCTGGATAAGTCTGGAGGGGATTTGACTGACCTTAGCAGATGCAAAAGCTACATTTCTTGTTATATAGGTCTTGCTTCATCTTGGTGTTAACCGTCCAGGAAAAAAGTTTAAAAATGAAGTATAAAAAGTAAAGCCATATTAATATACTGAACTGTAAAAGGCTCTAGTCAACAACTTCTGATATTTCCAATCTTATGGAAAACAAATGACTGTTGTGGACTATTGGACTATTTGGAATATTTTGATAAATTTACACACCTATAATAAATAAATGAAAAAACTAAACATAAATAAGAACACAAATGAATGACCATTTTGTATCTGTGTATTCAAAATAAGACAGATATATAGCTACATTTTCTTAATTCAATGAATAGAAAGATTTGTTCTAATAGTGTTTTTAAACAGGATATCATGTCTGCATCTTGCACAATGAATAACCAGTAAGACAAGAATATGCAATGTGTTAATTACTGAAACTGTCCTACTATTCCATTTGAAAATGTCTCATTGCTATTTTTTTCTCAATAAAGTTAATGAAAAAAGATAAAATAAAATTTTAATTTAAAGCATGAAAGCAAAAACAAACAGCAGATACAAAGACAGACACAGAGTAACATACAATATGTACAGTACAAAATTTCAAAAGTATAATAGAAAATTAACATTGGTTGTGATATTTTGTATTTTTAACTTCAAATCTGTATTTTAGGTTAACAGATATAGGTATACAAGATTGCTCATATACTTCAACATTAACACTTGCTTTCATTAAACCTCAACATTTTCTTGTCAAAAAATCTAATAAAAACACATACTGGAGAAAAAGGAAGCTCTGCTGGATTGCTGGAACATAAACTAGTACATTCACTAAGGAAAATAACTAAATATAGAAATGCTATTTGACTCAACACTTCTGCTCCTAGAAATTGTCTAAAGCTAATTAAAATCATCATATTGCAGAGATCTATGTGTACTCCTGCTTATAGCAGAGCAACTACTAATACCTATATCTTACAAGGAGGATATAATTCCGACAGACAAATGGACAAGGCAAAGGAGAAATTCATATACAAAGGAATATTATGTTATCATAAAGATAAATTTGAATCAACCATAGGTATATGGATGCAATGTGAGATGATAATACTATATGAATTAAGTCAGACACAGAAGCTCAAATATATACATATATGTGTTAAATAAAAAGCAAGGAGAATTTCAAATTCTCCCCCAAATTATATATTATTTTATTTTAAAGGCACTTTAATATATATGGTGATTGGTTTGATTTATACTAATAAGGTAAATCCCAGACTTGCAAATGTGTTCCATTCTGGGAAAAAGTTTGTAAATTGGAATCACTTGTCAGTCTGATATAATGAGTCTCATATGCTTCTGACACAAATATAAAATATAAAGTACATATGGAAAACTCTCCACATTACCACTGTTCTTCATCTGGCTCCTGGGCATCCTGGAGTTTCATTGAGCATTGAACACTATTGCACCCTGCAGTAAGCACACAGCAACACAACTGTAAAAATATGTGAAAGTTCACAATTTGAACATTTGTAAGTCAGAGACTTACTACAATTAACCTTTTTCCATTGTATAGGAATTGTGTTATTTGTGATTATTTTGTAAAAATATTTTTGGCTTCTATATTGTAAAGTGCAACTACATGAAGATAATGCAACACATTGTACTACATATTATTCCATTATTTTTCAGTTCTCAAAATTTGTTTCACTATTTCATAAAATAAAGAAATGAATATTGTTTGCTGATTAAATTATCTCTTATACTCAAATATAAAGACCCTAGAGACTGAATAGAATTACTAAAACAGTAAGTAAATTTGAAGGCCACAAAATCAATATATAAAAATGAGTTACCTTTTTGCACAATAGTAAAAAATCAATGAAAAATAAGAAATCACTCTTACTGACAATAGAACCAAAGAAATGAAATATTTTGTAGGAACTTAATGAAGAATAAAGACTTGTACAATAAACACGGCAAAATAATGATGAAAATAGTAAAAATATACAATCAAATACAAAGACATCCATACTCAAAGATTGGAAGGAATAATATTAAAAATTGTGTGAACTTCACAAAGAGATCATCAGATTTAGTGCAGTCCCTATCAGAAGCAATAAGCCATTTTTATGTAAGTAGAACAAGAAATTATATAACTCATGTGAAATCAAACATGTAATAATTAATGAAATCAAAATTTTAAAAGAAAAAAATTGGAGAAATCAATTATTCTTACATCATAATATGTAACAAAGCTACAGTACTCAAAATACTGCACTGACATAAAGATGTGAAGGTTAATAGAAAAAATACATGGTTCTGGAAAAAAATCAATGAGTATAGTGTCAAGTACCCTTTCAAAACAGCATTAAAGGTACACAAAGTACAAATTACAGTCCTTTTAATAGCTCTGAAAAAAATAGGTATCCTTGGTAAAAGTATGATTTTAGACCCTTCTTGTACACAATGTAGGAAAGTCAACTGAAAATGAACTGGCCCTTTAACAGAAAGGGCCAGAGAGATGGCTCAGTAGAATAAGTGCTTGGGCCTGAATAAATCCCATGTTCACAAAAAAAAGATCAAAAAGTTCTGCAGTGTAAAATAATGAAAAGGGGAAAGTTTTGTGATATTCTTGGTGATGGTTTTATAGGTATGAACTCAATAACACAGATAAGAAAAATAAAAGTAGAAAAGAGGTGCTGTCTCAAACTGAGAAATTTGTCTTTAAAGGAAATAATCAACAGAATTAAAAGTACAACCATTGGAGTGGGAAAAAATTGTAAATCCTTTGTCTGATAAGAAGCCAGACTCCAAATTATATGACACTACCCTAATTCAATACAAAAGAATCTCATAATACCATTGAAATATAATAGGCCAAGGATATTAAAAGTCAATTTTCTAAAGAGCATATACCACTGAGGAATGACTCTTTTGAAAAAAGTTCAAGACATCTAATCAGAGAAATGAAAACTAGAGAGCTTCCAGCTACCCTGTACCAGTAGGAACTGCCTGTCCAAGTCCAGGCGCAGCGTGCGTGAGACCCTCTTCCACCAACTTGGGATTCCCCACCACCACTCCAAAGCACCCCCCAGCACAACTGCCTAGTGAGAATATCTGTCCTGTTTGGGAGATCCCCGGACACAGTCCTAGCCCAGGCCCGGTGAGTATGTGGGAGAGTTTCTGGGTAACCTGTGCCAGCAGGACCTGTCAGTCAAAGCCCAGGCGCAGTATGGGTGAGACCATCTTGCACCACCTTGGGATCCCTCGCCACCACTTCGAAGCACACCTGCAGCCCGATCTGCCCAGTGGAATTTCTGCTGCATTCTTGGGACCCCTAGATCCAGCACTAGTCCAGGCTTGGCGAGTATGTGGGAGAGCTTCTCCTCCCCCCTACTCCACTTTGTTCCCTCCAGACACAGCTCAGGCCTGGCATACAGGCCTGAGGTGAAACCCTGCAACTGCAATCCCTGCAGAGAGAGTAGGGGACAGAACCACTCAGCCAGTCCAGGAGCAGAACATCTTGCCAGAGGGGCATAACAGGATCTACTCCCAAGGGGAGCAGCAGGAAGGAGCTGAGTACAGCAGCCAGACCCAAGAAAGGCACAGCAGGACAAATCCAAACATTGTAGATCTGCACCTGAATTTCAGTAGGTGCTAAGGTTATAACTGCAACAAAGAAATACAACAAAGTTCAGAAGACAGTGCTACACAAAATGACAACGAAAAGGAGTAAAATGCAATCTCAGACCCCAAACCCACTTATAACAAGTGCAGAGGACACTAACACAGAACAAATTGGGAACCACACAGCTGAAATCAATGAATCAACAGCTTCTGAAATAAAAGAAAAAAACTGCAGATAGGTATAGAAGAACTCAGATTGCAAATGAAAAAGGAAATCCCTGAATTAATAGTACCTACAGTAAAGAATCAAAGGCAGAAACATATGGAGGAAACCCAGTGCCCTCACAGAACAAGTGCAGAGGACACTAACGCAGTTCAAAACTATGAATTAATAACATTGGTACTAAATAAGAAACAGCAGAAAGTTATAGAGGCACTCAGAGTGGAATTCTGTTCTACTACCTCAGCTCAAGTGCAGGAAATAATAGCGTTGATAGTAAATAAGCAACAGCAGAAAGTTATAAAGGAACTCAGAGCGGAATTATTTTAGGAAATAAAAAAGAATTCTCTGAACTCACAACATCTGAAGTAAGGAATCAACTAGAGAAACATAGGAAGGAAACCCAATCTGAAGAAAACACAGCAGAAAAATAATAATTGCTTCTAAAGAACACATTGATAAAAAAAGGATGAGATTAGAAAAAAGACAGAATCCTTGAATGAACAATACAGGAAAGAATTAGATCGTACAAAACACAGTCAAAGAGATATAGAGGAACTTAAAATCTCAATCACAAGCTTTCAAAAAACTTTTGAGTGAAAGGGAAGACAGAGTTCCAGATCTTGAAGACACCAGTGCAGCTAGTGAAAAGTTAAGAAAAGATCTCTTAAAAACAACTAGGATTTAGGAAATAATAATTCATCCCTTGCAAGAAGATTCAAAGATGAATGATGTGAGACTAATAGTGAGAAAGGAGTCAATACAAATGACATTTTAAAAAATGCATGCAGAAGTAATATCAGAAAACTTCCCAAATATGAGGAAACAATCTGACACTTAGGTAACTGAAGCATATAGAATGCCAAGTAACCTCAACCCAATTAAAAACACACCGAGATATGAAATAGTAAAGATCCCAGAATTTCAGCTCCAGAACAATATACTGAAAGCCACTAGAGAAAAGAAGCAGAACACATTCAAAGGAAAACCCATCAGAATTATGGCAGACTACTTTTCACATACCATAAAGGCAGGAATAGCATGGAGCAGAGTACTTCAAGTCCTCTATGAAACAAATTTCAGCCAGAATAATATACCCTGAAAAACTCATTAAAGATTGATGGAACAGTGAAATACTTCCACCACAAATAACAACTAAAGAATTTCAAAAAAAAAAAAGAATTTCATGATGACAAAGCCAACACTACACAGGCTCCTGAAAGATGTCCTAAAGAGGGACAAAAATACTCAGAACTCCATGAATGAGATCAGAAGCAAACAACTAGATAGGGCAAGGAATTAAACACAGGAGAAAAAGGAGTGAAAGATAACAGGTAAATAACATGTTCAGCGTAAGTAAATATTTCTCAATTATGAACATCAATGTAAATGGACTCAATTCACCAATTATGAGAAACAGAATGGCACAGTGGAATAGGAAATAAAATCCAACAATATACTGTCCAGAAAAAAAACATTTAACTCATAAAGTTATTCATAGGCTGAAAATCAATGGATGGAAAAAATATGACATGCCCCAGCTCCTCAGAAAAAAGCAGGGGTAGCAATCCTATTCTCAGACAGTCTCAAATTCAAACCAAGAAAGATTAAGCGTAATAAAAATGGCCATTATATACTGGTTAGGGGAAAAATTCAAGAGGAAAAGGTAACACTCATAAATATGCATTCACCCAACATGGGAGCACCCAACTATATAAAGCAAATCTTAATGCACTTGAAAAATATATTATCCAACACCACAATTTTAACAGCAGTCTTTAACACCCCCTTATCCAAAAAGATAGGTCATTAAGAGAAAAACTTAGCAAAGAAAAAAATGAAACTGAACCAGAGCTTGAAACAAATGGACTTGGTGGACATATACAGAGTGTTCCACCCAAACATAGCTGAGTACACATTTTTCTCAGCTGCACATGGGTCATTTTTTATAATAGACCACATACTGGTCCATAGGTCATGCTTAAGTATATGCAAGAAAACAGAAATTATCCCATGCACATTATCTGACCACAGTGCAAAAAAAAAGAAAATAATTGAAAAAAGAAACCAGGAAAAAAACCGTAAATATATGGATATTAAATGACATCCTATTGAGCAATCAATGGTCACACATGCAATTCAACAAGGAATTCAACATTATCTACAATTCAATAAAAATTCAAGCACAGCTTATTGGAATTTATAGGATACGATGAAAGCAGTTCTCAGAGGAAAATTCATAGCTGTGAACTCACACATTAGGAAAACACAACGTGAACAAATAAACAGCCTAATGCTGCACCTCTAACCACTATAAAAGGAAGAGCAAACCAAACCCAGAGCCCAAAGTTGGGATGAAATCATAAAGATTAGAGCAGAAATTAACTCAATTGAGATGAAAAAAAAAATTCAAAGTTTTACCGAATGGAAAAGCTGATTCTTTGAAAGATTAAGTAAAACACACTCTATCAACAGAGCGAAAACTAAAAACCACATGATCATCTCAATTGATGCAGAAAAAGCTTTTGAGAAAGTCCAACACTCATTCATGTTCAAAGTTCTACAGAAAAATGGAATAGATGGCCTCTTTTAATCTCAGAAAAGCCATTTATAAAAACTCAATTGCTAACATAATTCTAAATGGGCAAAAATGGAAATATTTTACTCTTAGTTCTGGTACAACACCAGGATGTCTTCTCTCACCACTCCTATTCAATATCATTCTGGAATCATTAGCTAGAGCCATTAGAAAATATAAAGTATATATATATGAATGTCCATTTTGTATCTGTGTATTCAAAGTGGTTAGGGTAGATATATAGTTACTTTCTCTTAATGAATAGATGGATTTGTTCCAATGGTGTTTGTAAATGGGATATCAAGTCCACATCTTTTACAGCAATTAACCACTAGGAAGAATGCATGCAATGTGTTAATTATTGAAACTGTCCTACCACTTTGGTTTGAAAGTGTCTCATTGCTATTTGTTTCTCAATAAAATTATGGAAAAAACCAAAAACAAAAAAGAAAATATAAAGTAATAAAAGCAATGAGAATAGGTAAAGAAGAAGTTAAATTATCATTATTTTCAGATGACATGATACTTTACTTGGAAAGCCAAAAAACATCCACCAAGAAGTTACTAGAATTAATACAGAAATTCAGTAGCATAGCATGATACCAAGTCAATACCCAAAAGTCAGTGGCATTCCTCTACACAGATAACAAACACACTGAGAGGGAAATTATAGAAACAATACCTTTTACAATAGCACCAAGGAAAATGAAATACATTGGAATTCATATAACTAAAGAAGACAAAGATATTTTCAAGGAAAATTACAGTCCTCTCAAAAAAGAAATCTTACAGTATTTCAGAAAATGGAAAGATATTCCATGATTTTGGACAGGAAAAAACAACATTGTGAAGGTGGCTATACTCCCAAAATTGCTGTAGAGATTTAATGCAATCCCTATCAAACTTCCATCAACATACCTCACAGAGATAGAGAAATCATTCCTAAAATTCATTTGGAACCAGAAAAGTCCTAGAATAGCAAAGGCGATCCTGGGCCATAAAGTCAAGACAGGAGGTATTACAATTCCTGACCTGAAATTATACTACAAGACTACTGTGATAAAATCAGCAAGGTACTATGAATGAAATAGACCTGAGGATCAAAAGAATAGATCAGAAGATGCTGAAACTGCTAGGAACATATTCAGCCACTTTATCTTTGACAAAGTTGCCAAACATACTCACTGGAAGAAAGACAGCCTCTTTAACAAATGTTGCTGGAAAAACTGGCTCTCTGCATGTTGAAAAATAAAACTTGATCCAGGTCTATCACCATGCCCTAAGCTAAAGACAAAATAGATTAAAGATCTAAACATAAAAACAGAAAAACTAAATCTCCTGGAAGAGAAAGTAGGAGGAACTCTTAAAGACATAGATGTGGGCAAAGAGTTCATGAATAAATATCAAATCGCACGGGACACGCTTGAAAGAATTAACAACTGCGACCTGATTTTATTGAGAAGTTATTGCATGTCAAAAGAAATTACCCACAAAGTGAAAAAACAACCCACAAATTTGGAAAAAATGATGACATATGAGTGCTCAGTCAAAGTTCTGCTCTCTAGAATATATAAAGAACTAAAAACACAAGGGCACCAAAATTTAAACACCCAATCCAGAAATGGGCATCCGAGATGAACACACACTTCTCAGCAGATGAAATTAAAGAAGCAAATAAATGTATGGAAAAAATGCTTCACATCCCTAGCCATCCATGACATGCAGATTAAAAGAACATTGACATATCCTGTCACCCAAGAAAGAATGGCTATCATAAAGAAATCAAGCAACAACAAATGCTGGAGAGTCTGTAGGGAAAAAAGGCACCCTTCTCCACAGCTGGTAGGAATGTATCCCTGTGCAACTGTTATGCAAATGAGTGTGGAGACTCCTTAGTAAATTTAGACTGGAAATCCCACTTAAACCAGCTATTGCTCTCCTGGGAATTTTCCCACATGATCTGAAAACATAATATCATAGTGATATATGTGTGCCTATGTTTATAGCAGCACAATTTGTGATAGCCAAATCTTGGAAACAACCAAGATGCCCATCACCTGAGAAATGGATGAAAAAATGTGGTATTTTTATACAATGGAGTATTACTCAGATATCAAGAATGATAAACTCTAAGCATTTATATTGAAGTGAATGGCACTTGAAGATATACTCATAAGTGAAATAAACCATTCATACATGTGTAAATATCATATAGTTTCCCTAGTATAAGAAATCAAAAGAAGAAATACACATAGAAAGTTATAATACAACTAAAGTTAAAGCAGAAACTTGAGGACTAGACAATGAAGGGAGATCCGGGAGAGGAGCTGGGATACATGACAGGGGAGGTCATACACTTATGTGTAGAAGATGGGTAAGGCAAAGATCCTGATTATCTTCAGAATATTTTTGAATCTAGAATTTGATTGGAATGATTCTCACCCTGACTAACTATATATACAAACACCTGTGAAGTAGGCAACTGCACAGAGTATGGCAATGTGTAATGGGGGGTTCATGCTTGGAGTGCCTTTCATTTTGGTCTTCTGAATATGGGATGCTTGTCATGACATGCCAGATTCCGCTATGCTGTCTCTCAGGAGATCATTCTTTAAAACATAGGGGGTGGTGAATGATGACAGGAGAGAGGAAAAGAAATGTTGCAGGACTGTCCCGCTACAATATTGTATATGGTTAGATTTCTGGATTTATGTGTAAAAATAAAAATTATACAATTCTTTATGTCTATTTTTAATATATATTTTAATTTTTTAAATGTTTTTTCATCATATTCTGTAGGGACTTAAAGTCAATATATCAATACATGATGAAAAACACCTGTTCCATTTTATGCCTAAGATGTTTGATATTCAGACAGATAGTGAGGTTAAGCTTAACAGCCTAGGTTATATGGTAGTAACAATAAGCTTCTCTTTTGCAGGGTTAACAACTTAAGTTTGTAGACTAAAATTAGAGAAAAAGGAGGGCCACAAAGAAAGCCAAGATATTGGCCCTATCCTACCAACATCAATTTACAGTCAGAACTTATACTGCAATGTCATGTAATTCAGTAGTATCCCAAATTTTCTGATCAAGGAGATTATAGGGCCAAAGAGTAAAGTGGTCAATGATGTAGAGTGTGCCTAAGGAGAGTCACATGGAGAGAAAACATTCTCCTAGGCTTTCACAGAGAGCACATTTGCCAAGCAATGGCCTTGACTCATCCACATGGCTGACACTGACAAATGGTCTACAATCTGAGATAGAGGATTTCAGGATAAATCCTGAGAGGATTTCACTGGCCTTATCAGATTCAAAAGCTACAACTTTTATGTCATAGGTCTTGCTTTATCTTGGTCTTAACCAAACAGCAGAAAAGTATAAAAATGAAGTACAAGAAGTAAAGCCATGGTGTTATGTGAGCTGTAGGGGACTCTTGTCAACAATTTCTGACACTGCCAGTCAGGCGGAAGACCCAATACTGTTATGGACTACTGGACTCTTGTAGAATGTTTTACTGGGTTAACACACCTATAATATACAAATGACAGAACTGAACAAAAAAGGGGATACAAATAAATGTTCATTTACTATCTGTGTATTCCACATGGTTAGGATAGATATATAGTTACATTCTCTTATTGAATAGAGGAACTTGTTCTAATAGTGTTTGTAAATATGATATCATGTCTGCATCTTGTTCAGCAAAGAACCACTAAGAAGAAAGTATGCAGTGTGTTAATTTTTGGTAGTGTCCTACCAATATGACTTGGAACTGTCTCATTGCTATTTGTTTCTAAATAAAATTATGGATTAAAAATAATAAAAATGCAAACTAATTGGATTACAATGTGTCATTTCACACTGTCCAGACAGCTGTTATCACCAATCAAAGCAATGAGAGCGAGAGAGAGAGAAAGAGAGAGAGGAAACAGAGACAGAGAAAGAGAAAGAGAGAGACAGAAAGATAGGTGTTATTTAGCATGTGGAGAATTTAAAATGCTCGCAATGTTTTGCAGAATTCAAAATAGTGTAGGCTTTATCAAAGAAATGTATATGGTCTGCAAAAAATAATAATTGAAATGAGAATATTGAAGAAATGCTAGCATATTCACATTAAGCACAGCACTATTCAGAACAGACACTCGATGTAGAGAATGTAAATGCCTACCTAGTGATAAATGGTTAAAGAAAATACGATAAGTACTGCCCCTGGGCATGTTGAGCCAATGGTGGATTCCAGGTATGGTTACGCATGCCTCTAGTCCCAGCACTAGGGAAGCTGAAAACAGGAGGATCACTATGAGTCCGAGTTTGGGCTGGATATTGACGCCCTGCACATGCACACATACACAAAAAAAAATACTAAAAAAGAAAATGGGGTACATATATACAGTGGAATATTATTCCTTTGTAGAAAAGAATGAAAAAATTAGTATCCTTCAAAATAGATAATCTCTGAGGATATAATGCTTTAAAAAATAAACTGTTCACACATAGAACAATGACCGCCGTTATGTGAATTTTTTTTTTTTTTTTCGGAACCAGGGATTGAACTCAGACCCTTGCGCTTGTCAGATGAGTGCTTATTCAACTGAGCCATCTTCCTGGCACCAGTTATGTGAAGTTTGTAAGTTATGGCAATTCATAGAATTAAATTGGAGTGATGGTTTGGGCTTGGTGGAAAAATAACTGTTAAGTTATTATTTAAGGGATATTTCAATTAACTAATATAAGTAAATTTCCATTTTTTTATAAAAATGTAACTGGATCCATGATAGTTGTGTTATAAAATTAGAATATAAGACACTAAATTTCTTATCATATGCTCTAGTGAAAATAAATAAAGTTTATTTGGAAGGAAATTATATTTAAATAAGCTTATAAATGTGAAGTCACCATTATAGAATTAGTGTTTTCTTCAGAACAGGAAGAGAGATCATGCCTCCCCTCTACTTATTGTACGAAGACACAGTGAAAAGTTAGTGGTGTTATAGCTAGGAATTTAGCTCTCAGCAGGGAGGGTACTGAATAGGCAGAACTATTGATCTTGGAGGTGCCACCAAAGAATTGTGAGAAATAAATTCCATGGCATGTAAGGAACATAGACTATGTAATTTTCCTATGGAAGCTCAAGTTGATTTATACTCTACATTGCAAGAACAAAAGAGATAAACCTTGGATAGTCTACATTGTTATACATTTTTTGATGACATTGAATTTTGTTTGTTTTAAAAATTGTAATAAACTAGGAATAGAAGGGAATTCACTCATCTACATAAATAATATCTACAAAGCAACTTGAAAAGTAAGACAAAATTCCTTAACTGTGCCAGATTTAACATGGTCCACTTGGATTCAAAATAGCAAACCTGAAATATCAAACTATAATTTATTTTATGTTGTGAAATAAAAATTTTTTTTGCTGATATTGAAAACTCTATGTGTGTGTTTGTGTGTGTGTGTGTGTGTGTGTGTGTGTGTGTGTGTGTGATTGTTCTTAGGAAATTTTCTCTAAAATATTTAGAGATAAATGGGCACAAATTCTACAATTATGCTTCATTTAGAGAAGAGAGAGGGGGCCAGGAAGATGGTTCAGTAGAATAAGCGCTTGTCTGGCAAGTGCAAGGGCCTGAGTTCAATTCCCCTTTCGGCCGAGAAGAGAGAGATGTAAAAAAAGGAAAGGACAAAGGCTGCATTGGGTTAATGATAAAAGATTTGAGATACAAGGAGAACAGTTGTTAAATCACAGCAAAGGATATCTGTGCATCAGTAGCACCAACAAAGATTTAATTACCTCCTAATAGGCTCCCCACCTCTTCAAGATACTATGTCCTTTCACACCATCACAAGATAGCCCAAACTTTCAAATTATGAAACCTTGAGGAACACACTTGAATCATATCTGAACCACAGACTAAGGACAATTGTTCTCTTGTAGCTCCTAGCTTCGTAATGATGTTCATAACTATTAATGAGTAAATTAACTTGAAAATAGTAGAAAAGAAGAAACATGAACTGGAATACATTGCTTAAGTGATAACTAAATATAGCATTCTAAATACAATATAGTTTATCAAAAAAGATGTCATAATTCCTTTATTAATAACAGGGCATATATTTCAGAGTTTAAATTGCCTCAAGTTTCACATTGAATTATTATTCATTCTAAAATTTTAAATACAAAGAAAATGCTAATGTCCTAAACAATGAAAAACACTGTCCTGGTTACTTTTCCCTGTTTGCTGAGAAAAAATATCCAACATCCAGAATTAAGGTAGGAAAGGTTTATCTACCTCACACCTTGTGGAAGTTTCAGTCTATAATCAGCTCACTGCAAAGCAGGGTGGCATGGTATAGGTGCAACTGTTCAAGATGGCAGAAGATAGGAAAAGCAAAAAAGAGCAAATAGGTAGGGCAGCAAGCCTCTATTCTTTCCTGATATTGTAAGCAAGGTATCCCTTTCACCAGAGCAGTGCAGCAATCACACAATTTCTGTACCCTCTTCTTGCACAGGATGAGGATGCTTACAAAGTGAGCAACCTGTCTCCATACTGAATCACTTAATTAAACTTCTACACTTCTCAAGTTGACACAATGCATCAACCATTATAAATACTAAAATAATTTGCTGATAAAATCTGGCATTTTCATAACATAATCCATATAAATATAAAATAAGGAACTTTTTGACCAAAGTTTTAATGATTTGGATGTGTTCACAAACTAATCCCTGTGGAAAAGTAGCACCAGAGTACTTAATGCTTTTAATGTATGCTGGCTATGTGCTCAATAATAGATACCTCCCAAATGTTAAATAATATTGCAATAACTGCTGTGAAACAACAACAAAAATATCTCATTAGAAAAGCAAAAGCGGGGCGATCTGAGACAGGGAAAGAAGCATTCCCGTCATTCTCAGGCTTGCAATTAAGAAGAATTGAAGTAAAAACCTTCCCTGTCTAGGCTCTATGATTAAAACCCCAGATACTTTTCCTCTGTCCAGCTCAGTGAACTTCCCAATTATTCATTTTTTATTATTAAGGATGGGCAGAATATCATGAATTCTGACTGCTGAATACCAGGCATGTATACAGCACTATAGTTATTTTTGTTCATTAAATGCTCACAACTCTGTTAAGCATACTTCTGTTTTATACAAAAGGCATCTTAGTATCAGGGAAGTTTGAGGAATTTTTTTAAGATCAAACAGCTATCATGCCAATATTGATTCTAACGTGATATACTGCCTTATTTGGGCCACTTAAATTACGTTAATTTCATGACAATATGAGGAAAACTAAAATGTAACTTATATATTACCAAATAGATTACAGTTATGACACAGTGCTTTGCTGTGAACACTGAATGCACCAAGATTATTAATAATCCAGCCATCTCATTTCTGTCTTCCCCTGATCAAATTGGGTATAGAAAGTACATACATTTTATTATATAATATTTTCTCAATACATACAATTACATATTTGCTTTTATTACAAAAAGTTGACAAAAATCTGTAAGTTATTAAAAATTGTATATTGTCTACTCATTTGAGAAAATTAAACGTGAAATGTTTCTTTATGAAAATGATGTCCTGTACAATTTGTCAATCTCAATTTTGTTGAAGAATCAGATCATTAAGTGTGTATTCTATGAAACACCGATATGTACTCTATCATGGGAATAATTCTAACTGTAATCTCAAACAAATATTTTAAGTCAAATTGGAAAATGAATGAAGTTTGTTAGGGTTTGTGTATAGGTATCCCCCCAAAGCCTCATACAGTCTTGGGGGGCTTCTGGAATTCAGTTGATTACTGTTGGTGTGGATGCTGCACCTGCACTGGGGCAGGTAATTTGCATTTCAATGTAAGGTGAGAAGAGAAGCTAGCTGCTTGAGCTGCTGCTAATCCTCCCATTTCTCTTGCTTTTTGCCTCCATCCTGAAAGGTTGTTCTCTGCACTGTCCAACTCAGTCTTTGAGGCAGCTGAGTATGGACTGAAACCACCAATAACTGTGAGCTAAATAAGCCTTTCCTTCCCCATTTTGAGTCTTGAGTATTTCTCCCAACAATGAGAATGGGAACTAAGACAAACTTCCAATGTCAATTTAAAATTAGAAATTATTACTAGCAGAGTAGCAAGTAGATTAAAATGATTGGCTGGAAAACAATAGACACACTTGCTGGATAAGCTGGTGTTTAATACTATATTGGTTGGAATTAAATTGACATTATTTAAGTAAGCAAATATGAGCACTTGATTGTATAGCAAATATGTGGAAGGTCTATAAATATTTTGCTGTCATCTCTGGTCTTATTTTGGTAAGTGTCTCAGTTCCTCTTCACTTGTTGCTGGGAGAGATAACCAACACTCAAAATGAAGAAAGCAAAGGTTTATTTAGCTCACAGTTAATGGAGGTTTCAGTTCATACTGAGCTGGCTCTAAGGTAGAGTTCAACATGGCAGAGAGCAAACTTTCAGGGCAGCAGCAAAGAACAGAGAGAGCTAAAGGGCAGGGCAGCAGCTCAGAAAGCTAGCTAGCCTCTCTCCCCTCCTTACATTGTAATGCAAATTACCTGCACCAGAGCAGGTGCAGCATCCACACCCACAATAATCAATCACAAACTCCAGAAGCTGCCCCAAGACTGCATGAGGCTTTGGGGGGACATCTATACACAAACCATAACAGTAAGAAAACAAGAATATAAATTTCATAAATAATAAGAGAATTATTCTCCACATTAATCACACTTCTCTTCTTTTCCCTTATTCCTGAGCAAAATATTATCAGAAATATAGATATATGGATGAATATGTAGTACAATTTGACAGAAATTCTCAATATGACTAAACAAGGACATCCTCACATAAAGAAACAGTCTTATCATCATTGCAAAAGATTTTCTTTGGGAAAACTTCCAGTCCTGTGTTTAAGAGAAAATAATATCCTGAATTCTAGTAGCAAAGGTTTGATTTATGTCATTACTAAATCGAACATTACAGTGTTCACTCTTGTGCCTGACTTTTCTTGCACTCAATGTTTGACATTTATCCATATTTGAGTGTTGTATTTAACTAAAGGTCATATATTCTCTTTACTCTGCAAAAATCTATTGTACAGATACACCAAAATGTATTTATCAACTTATTATTTAATTAACTTGCAAAAATGTATTGTCACTGACGTGTTAAGGATTTTCTTTTACATGATTCTTGGTGATCAAAAGGATATTTTTGTGGAACACATATTGAGAAATTAAATTTGGGATATTCATCTTGTTTATGTACTATGTTCAAAATACTTCTGCCCATTGTCATCTGCACCAAGCATTTATGAAAATACTGTTTCTTCTATTCTGTTTCTTATGTATATATGTTTGTACTGTCACAAATATAGATGTAGCATTGTATGTAGTCTTCATTTTACATACTTTAATTGTTATATACTGATATTTCTTCTGCTACCCTTGACAACTGTTAATCAGTCTTCATCTGACTGGAAAACAATACCAGGCATATGTAGTGGTTATTCACAGTACAAGATGCAGACATGCATCTTTCTTCTCATTGAATTAAGAGAAAGTAGCTGTGTATCTATCCTAACTATATTTTATATACAGATTCAAAATGGTACTTCATTTGTATCCCCTTTTTTATTTAGTTTTTATCAGATAGGTATTCCCTTGCCATTTAAATATTGTAGGTATGTGAATTCAGCAAAATAATTCAATATGCAATGTATTAATTATTGAAACTCTCCTATTAATCGGTTTTGAAACTGTCTCATTTTCATTTGCTTCTCAATATATTTAATAAAAAATAGGAGGGAGGGAAAAGGTACATTACCATAGATAAAAATATAACATTTCAAATTGACCACTTTGCTTTTTAAAATAACTAGGAAATACCCTGAAACAAGTAAGAGAGTTTAGTTAGAAGAGGTAGAGACTCAAGTCAATCTGGAAGATCTCTACCACTCTGGTAGCCTAAATTAGTGAACCTAATAAAATCTGTGAGATTAAATAACCTGTTTCCCGGCAGGCTACAAACCTGTCCTCAGATCTTCTACTGGGGAGCTTGCAGGCGTTGTTTCGAAGATGTATTGTTTTACCTTCTTTTCTAACAATGTTTGGAAATAGAGATCACTTTGACTGCCAAGATATGTAGAAAACTGCTTTGGGGTTTTGACCCCAAAACAAGACACAGAAAAGGCATCTGAGGTTACAGATGTGCACCACCATGTCTAGTCTGGGTGGCTGGCTTATCTTGCCTGAAAATGGGAATGGTGCAGCATAGTGTGCCAGGGATTGAACCCCAGTCCCTGTGCTTGCCTGTGCAGGCAATTAGTCCACTGAGATATCTCATTGGCCCTTTGGTCTATTTTTTAATGAAAATCTGCTGAGTTCCATGAAAAATATCATAGCAGATCGAAATGGTGAAAAAAAGATACTTCCTAACAGGGCAGAGAAGTGCCCAAATGCAAAGGTCAATGATCATATATATAAGACAGTGTCACATTGTAACATCTACCCAGACATACTCCAAATAGTGCTATAATAACCTACCAGCTGTTGCTTAATGCAATCAAATTACCATATGATGATTAGTGTTCACAAAGTTTCTGATATTATGTTTTGTAAATCTATGCCATATTTAATTCTGTTAGTTGGATATTAGATAATTTTCTTAGGATATCTTTGCAAAAATATTGTAACTAGCTTTAATAATTTCTTTAGTTATAATAAGGATTTACTAAAATAAAGCACAGGAAACATTACAATAAAGAGACAATGTTGCTCTCATTTAGTAGATAGACTTCAAAACTTACCATTTTATAATAATTGTACAGTTTCAATGTCAGCTATGTGAAGCAGAATTTCTAAAGAATCACTTTAAGCATATGGATTTTTAGCAATCATTTTCTAGTAATGTATATGAATAAGAAAAACTAATCTTAGCTAATATATTGTACAAAATGTCATATATCTTGTTTCATGTGTCATGGTTTTTAAACTTTTAAAATTCATTTATATGTATGTTTATACATTTTATACAAGTGCTTATATGTGTCTTATACTCCACAAATGTTCTTCATTTTATTAATTAAATTTACCTATTACTTTCATTTGTTTCTATATAGTAAAATGTGTAAGGTATCCTCAGATCTAATATGAAAAATCTCTCAAATTGTTTATTATTTGAAGACCCTAAGCATTAAAGTTATAACTATTAATGTACAGCCTATTTGCAAATCTGTTACTCATGGAGGAGGATTAATATTTTCATGATTCAGGAAGTGAGCAACATAATCACTGGAATGAAACTTATGTCGTTACTTTGCATTTCCTATGCAATTTTATTAGCTTTTCATCAATACAAATGTAAATTGATTTAAATTTCCAGGGAATTAATTTGAAAATACTTGTCTATACCATTAAAAATTGCTTATATTTGCTCATTTTTCCAACTGTATTCAGGAAACATTTCTTAATTGCCCCAGTGAAAATATTTTCTTCAAACAAAAATCCACTATCATACTATGTATAATATAAGAGAATGGGAAATATCTAAGTATCAATAGAATCAACTGTTTATATACTATTTTTTAAATTAAATTTATTGGGGAAGAAATGGCAATGAGACAGTTTCAAGACAGGTCAGTAGGACAGTTACAACAGCTACAATGATTAATACATTGCATATTGTTGTCTTGCTGCTAGTTATTCATAGTACAAGATGCAGTCATGGTATCTTGTCTAAACACTATTTATTACAAATCTTTCTTCCCACTAAACTAAAAGAAAGTACCTGTATATCTAACGTAACTAATTTGTATATACACATACATATTTTTTTCACTACAAAATGGTCCTTCCTTTATATCTCCCATTTTTGTCTTGTTTTCTCAGAGATGTGTATTCCATTGCCACTCAAATACTGTAGAAGCATGACTTTAGCAAAATAATCCAATATAGTCCAGTAGACCATAATAGTAGTGGGTAATCCAAAGGAATGGCAATGTCAGAAGTTGTTGACTTGAGCCTTTTACAGCTGAGCATATTAATATGGCTTTACTTTTTATAACTCGTTTTTATACTTTTCTCCTGGATTGTTAAGAACCAAGATGAAGCAAGACTTCTATAACAAGAAATGTAACTTTTGCATCTGATAAGGCCGATTAAATCCCCTCAGGATTTACCTTGAAAGCATGTACACCAGTTTTTATCAATGTCAGCTATGTAGGTGAGTCACAGCCATTGCTTGACCAATTTGCTCTCTGTGAAAGCTTGACAGAATGTTTTCTCTCCATTTGACAATCCTCAGGCACACTCTACACAATCAATCACTTTCCTCTGTGGCCCTATAATCTCCTTGATCAGAAAATTTGGGGCACAATTGAGTTAAAAATGATACAGTAAAGGTTCTTCTATGTCCTGAGTCCTCAATTACATTAAAAGTCTAGTGTCAAAATATTGGCTGACCTCGCAGCCTTTCTTTTTTTCTAATTTTTGGTCTGCAAACTTAAGTTGTTAACTGTCCAGAAGAGAAGCTTAATGATATTATCCTAAAACATAGACAGTTGAGCTTGACATTACTCTTTCTCAACATCAAACACATTAGACATAGCATGAAACAGGTATTTTCCAACAATCATTGGTATGCTAGACTTTAAATCCCTATCGAGTGTGAAAAAAATAGAAAATTAAAAAATAAATAAATAATTACATATTTATACACACAACTTTAGAAATCTAACAATATACAACATTGTAGCAGGACAGTCCTACAACAATTTTTTTCTTGTCTCTTATTTTCTTTTGTTACCTTTTTTTAAAAAAATAAGCATTTACTTGAGAGAAAATATAGCAGTAGTTAATATGACATTAGAAGCAGTATATATTTAAAAGACCAGAATGACAAGCATTCCAAGCATGGCCCTAGTATTACACATTGCTATCCTCGGTACAGTTGCTTAGTTCAAAGATATCAACATATATAGTTAGTCAAGGTTACAATGCTACCAATTAACTGCTAGTTTAAAAAACCTGATGGAGATTCTCAGGACCATTGCCTTAACTGTCTTGTGTATACAAATGTATAATTTCACCCATGCCATGTTTTCTAGCATTTCTACTTACACTCTCATTTTATCTTTTGTTTTTAGTTTTTCTTTTTCTTTTTCTTTTGCTTTTACTTTTTTCTTTTTGCTGTACCAGGGATTGAACAACTCAGGATCCTATGCTTGTTAGGTAAGCACTTATTCTACTGAGCTTCCCCCAAGCCACTTTCTTTGTTGTTTAATCTTTCATTCCTCACTTTCCATTTAGTTGGTTATAGCTTTCAAATTTTACTCCTTCTTTGGAGTTGTTTCACGAGGGAGACTATATGATATTTATGCATGTAGGTCTGCTTTAATTCACCTATGAGTATATCTTCAAGTGGCATCAACTTATATATGAAAGCATCGAGTTTCTCATTCTTTATAGCTGAGTAATACTCCATTGTATAAAACACCACAACTTTTCAACCATTCCTCAGGTGATGGGCATTTTGGTTGTTTCCAAGATTTGGCTATCACAAATTGTGCCTTTATAAAAATAAGAAAACACATATAACTCTGAATTGAATGGCATTTCCAGTCATAATTTTTTAAGGAGTCCTCCCATTGATTTCCATAATGGTTGTACCAGCCTACATTCCAACTAGCAGTGGAGAAAGATTCCTTTCTACTCACAGCCTTTTCAACATTTTTTGCTTGATTTATTTATGATAGCCATTCTATCTGGGGTGAGGTGGTATCTCAGTGTAGTAATTTCCATTTCATTGATGGCTAAGATGCTGGGCATTTTTTTAATGTACTTATTAGCTTCTAGAATTTCTTCCTCTGATAAATGTGCAATCAACTCAGATGCCTATTTCTGGAATGGGTCTTTACATTTTGGGGCCATAATGTTTTTTTGATTATTTATAAATTCTTGAGAGAACACCTGTTTTTTTTTTTTTTTCTTTTGGCGGAACCGGGGATTGAACTCGGCCCTTGCGCATGTCAGGGAAGCGCTTATTCCATCAAGCCATCACCCGGCCCCCAAGAACACCTTTTTCTAAGTGCTTATTAGTTAAGATTTTCTCCAAGTTTGTGGATTGTCTTTTCACTCTGTTAGTAATTTCTTTAGATGTGCAAAAACTTCTCAATAAGAGATGGTCCCAGTTGTTAATTCTTCAAGTGTTCCTCGTGCAGTTTGATGTTTGTTCATAGACTCTTTGCCTAACCCTGTGTGTTCAACAGTTCCTCCTACTTTCTCTTCCAGGAGATTTAGTGTTTCTGTTTTAATGTTTAGATCTTTAATCCATTTTGACTTTAGCTTAGTGCATGGTGATAGACCTGGATCAAGTTTTAGTTTTTGGCATGTAGAGAGCCATTTATTCCAGCATCATTTATTAAGGAGCTATCTTTCTTCCAGTAAACACTTTTGACTGCTTTTTCAAAGATAAGGTGGTTGAATGTGTTTCTAGAGGCTTCTGCATCTTCTAATCTATTCCATTGATCCTTAGGTCTGACTTTTGTCAATACCATGCTGATTTCATCACAGTAATTTTGTTGTATTATTTCAAGTCAAGAATTGTGATGCCTCCTCCCTTGTTTTGCTGTATAGGATTAACTTTGCTATTCTAGGTGTTTTCTGTTTCCAAATAAGCTTTAGAAATGATTTCTCTAGGCCAGTGAGATATTTTTGTGGTATTTTGATAGGATAGCATTAAATCTGTATAAAGATCTTTGACTTCTTTAGTTAGGTTAATTCCTAATTATTTCATTTTCTGCAGTGCTATTGTAAAAGGTATTGTTTTTCTAATTTCCCTCTCAGTGGGTTTCTCATCTGTTCAGAGGAATTCTGTTGACTTCTGGGTATTGACTTTGTATCTGCTATGCTACTGAATTTGTGTATTTATTCTAGTAACAACATGGCAGAGCTTTTTGGTTCTTCTAATCAGAGTATCATGTTATCTGCAAATGATGATAGTTTATCTTCTTCTCTACCTATCATTATTCCTTTTATTTCTCTCCCTTGTCTAATGGCTCTAGCTAATGATTCCACAACTGTATGGAATAGGAGTGGAGGTAGTAGACATCCTTGTCTTGTAGCAGATCTGACAGTAAAAGATTTTAAGTTTTCCCAATTTAGAATTATATTAGCAGTTGGATTGCATAGATGGCTTTTATCAGATTGAGTTAGAGGCCATGTATGCTAATTTTTGTAGTACCTTGTACATGAATGAGTGTTGGACTATGTGAAAAGCCTTTTCACAATCAATTGAAATGATCATGTGATTTTTGGAATTTTGTCTATTGATATAGTGTATTATATGTATAAATTTGCACATATTGGACCATTCTAGCATCCCTGCAATGAATCCTATCTCTTCATGGTGTATAATCTTCTTGATGATTTCCCATATTCTATTTGCTAGGATTTTATTGAGGATTTTTGCATCTATGTTCATGGAGGGGATTGGCATGTAGTACTCTTTTTTAGTTGCCTCTTTTCCTGATTTTGGTATCAGTATAATACTTGCCTTGAGTTAAGATTTTGGAAGGATTGTTTCCTTTTCACTGTCATTGAATAGTTTGAGGAGTAGTGAGGTTATATGTTCTGTAAATTTCTTGTAGAATTCAGCTGCATATCCATCAGACCTGAACATTTCTTCGTTGGTAAGTTTGTTATTATATTTCATATTTTATTTTCTCTTATATGTTTATTGATATTTGTTATATATTCTTGGTTAATTTTGGGAAATTTGTACCTTTCTAGGAATTTGTCCATTTATTTTCTGTCTTCTATTCTGTGAGAGTAAAGACTCTCAAAGTAGCTATTAATGATCTTCTGAACTTCTGCTGGGTCTGTGGTAATTTCACTCTTTGCATTCCTTATTTTTTTTTTTTTTTTTCGGAACTGGGGATTGAACTCAGGCCCTTGCGCTTGCCAAGGAAGCGCTTATTCCACTGAGCCATCTCCCCAGCCCTATTATTGTTTATATTTGAGTATTGTCTTTCCTCTTTTTAATGATGTTACCTAGGGGATGATCAATTTTATTTAATCTTTCAAAGATCAAGCTTGCTGATTCCTTAATTCTTTGTATTGTTTTCTTTGTCTCTATTGAATTACTTTCTTCCTTTGTCTTTGTACATTACTCCCAACTTTGGGACTTGGGTTTGATTTACTCTTCCTTTTCTAGGCATTTGATGTGCAACATGAGGGTATTCACTGGTTTCCATATTGTTTTCCTAATGTGTGAGTTCACAGCTATAAGTTTCCCTCTGAGAACTGCGTTCATTGCATTCCATAATTTCTGATAATTTGTGCTTCAATTTTCATTGAATTGTAGATATTGTTCAATTTCTTGTTTAATTTCATCTGCAACCCATTGGTTGTGGAGGAGGGTGTTGTTTCATTCACATATATTTATGGGGTTTTCGGTTTCATTTGTCATTTATTTCCAGTTTCATTGCATTGTTGTCAGATAATATGTGTTTGATAATGTCTGCTGTCTTGCATAGATGTAAGCATGAACTATGTATTAGTATATAATCTATTTTAGAAATTGTCCCATGTGCAGATGAAAAAAAAATGTTTATTCAGCTGTGTTTGAATGGAACACTCTGTATATGTCCACCAAGTCCGTTTGTTTCAAGCTCTGGTTCAGTTCTGTTTTTTCTTTGCTAATTTTTTGTCTGGTTGACCTATCTTTTTGGGATAAGGTGATGTTAATTTCTTCTGTTAAGATTATGGTATTGAATATTAGATTTTTCATGGCCACCAAGATTTGTGTTATAAAGTTGTGTGCTCCCTTGCTCATTGTGTACATATTTATGAGTGTTACCTCTTCCTCTTGAATTTTTCCCATAACCAGGTTGTAGTGGCCTTCTTTGCTGTGATTGGTGATTCTTGGTTTGAAGTTGAGGCTGTCTTTGAACAGGCTTGTTACCCTTGCTTTTCTCTGAGTTGCTGGGGTGTTTAGTATTGTTTTCCATCCTTTGACTTTCAGCCTATAAATTTTTTTATGAGTTAAGTGTGTTTCTTGTATACAACATATGGTTGGATTTTGCTTCCTAATGTACTCTGACATCCTATTTCTTTTAATTGGTGAATCACATCCATTTAAACTGACAGTTACAATTGAGATTTATTCACTTATAATTGACATGTTATCTACTGGATGTTGTTTAACCCTTTTTCTCCTGTGTTCAATTGTTTGCCCTATTTCATGTTTTTTTTTTCCGTTCTCATTCGTGGTGTTCTGGTCATTTCTGTCCATCTCTAGAATATCTTTTAGTAGTCTGTGTAGTTTTAGTAGCTGGTTTTATCATCATGAAATTCTTTAGTTGTTCTTTGTCATGGAAGTATGTCACTTCTCCATCAATATTGAAAGAAAATTTTACAGGTTATAATAGTTTGGGCTGAAATTTTTTTCATAGAGGAATTGAAGTACTCTGCGCTATGCTCTTCCTGACTTCATGTTTTGTTGAGAGAAGTCTGCCATTATTCTGATGGCTTTTCCTTTAAATGTAGTCTGTTTCTTTTCTTTAGTTGCTTTTAGCATATTATGGTGTGCTTGAATCTTGACTATTATACATCTGTGTGTGTTTTTATTTGGGTTGATGTTACTTGGAGATTTATATGCATCTGTTACTGAATTGTTACTACATATTTGGGAAGTTTTCTGCTAATATTTCCACCCAAATTCTTTATATATCATTTGCATTGATTCCTTCTTTCTCATTGATGCCTATTCATCTCATGTTTTTTATCACTGCATAGCCTTGCAGATGTTGAATTATTTTTTCTTGCATCCTAGTTTTGTTTAAGATATCTTTTCTTACCTTTTCACTAGCTGCAACATTGTCTTCAAGATCAGAAACTCTATCTCATTTTGATTCAAAAGTCTTTCTCAAGCTTGTGATTGTGATTTTAAATTGCTCTGTGTCTCTTTGACTCTGTTTCTTGTGATCTATTTATTTCCTATATTGCTCATTCAGGGACTCCATTGTTTTTCTATTCTCCTTTACTTTTTATCTTTCTCTTGTTTAGAAGCAGTTATTAATTCTTTCATTACAGTTATCTTTTCTTTTTTTACTTGACATATTATTTCTGTTCTGATTTCCTCTATATGTTTTTGCTGTTACTTCTTTACTTAACATGGTATTAATTCAGTGCGTTCCTTTTTTTTTTCCCCCCAGAGGTTATTTCTGATAGAATTCCTCCAATTTTCTGAAGTTGTTTCTTTACTTCAGATGCTACTAATTCAGAGATTACAGCTGTGTTATTACCAATTTATTCTATGCTAGTGTCTCCCACACTTGTTCTGGATGGGCTTAGGGCCTGACATTGCATTTTGCTCCTTCTCTCTCATTTTGTATAGCACTGTCCTCTGACTTTTGTTGTAGAAGTTTGATACTGTTGTAATCTAATGGCATCTGAAATTCTTACCCAAGAGAGTATACGGTTAAGGCCATAATAGTTTTGTATTACAGAACTACAATCAGGAACACTCATAACCAGTAATAATATTTAGCAGTTGACACACTTTTGTAACTACTGGGTTTATATTTTAGACAGAAAGAGCAAGCATTATGCCTGTATAGCTAAGCAGATATTAAATTGGGAATTTGTACTTAAGTTAGTTCCCCTAAGTTCTGTCTGATCACCTCTCCTTGATGTACCTGAGGTCTTCCAGGCAGAATAGTTCACCCTGGTTACCTTTTGTCCCTCTCTCAGTCAAGAGAGAAAGAGGGTGGATGCTTTCACAGATCTGGGTCTAGCAAGTGTCTCACATTACCTGTTCTGGATCTATGAAGTTTGAACTCATCCTCCTGTGCCTGGCTTGGGTCTGGCTGCTGTGCTCAGCTTCTTCCTGCTGCATCCCCTGGAAGTGAACCTGCTGTACCCCTCTGGCAAGATGTTCTGCTCCTGGATTAGCTGGGAGGTTCTGGCTCCTAGCCTCTCAGCAGGGACTTCAGATGGAGAGTTTCACAAGAGTACTGTGTGCTGGGCCTATGCTGTGTCTACAGGGGTGCAGAGAGAAGGGAAGAAGTTCTTATTCAAACTCTGGGCCTGGGCTAGGTCCAGAGGGATCCAGCAGGCATAGTGGAAGAGAAGCTCTCCCACACAGAAGCCGGGCCTGTGCTGGGTCTCCCAGCTTTAAATTTTGTATATTTCTATATACAAATTAGTTAGGTTAGATATGAAGCTTTTTTCTCTTAGTTCAGTGAGAAGAGAGATTTGTACTAATGATGTTTATACTGGATACCATATCTCCATCTTGTAGTATGAATGGCTAAAGTGAAGAAAACAATATGCAATGTGTTGGTTATTGTAACTATCCTACTAACCTGTTTTGAAACTGTTTTATTGTTATTTCTTTGTCAATAAAATCAATTTTTTTAAAAAGAAGCAACTGAAATTTCCTAAAGTGTTTTCTTTTTACTACAGAAAGTTGAATCTGGGCATTTTATCCTTTACTTTCTTATTTCTCCTCTCATAGCTTGGAGACATAATTCTGAGGATCCATTAATAAAAAACAAAGTCCACCAAACTAAGCCCCTAAGAGATGAAGCTGTTTCTAATGCACTCTTTCTGTCATGGTGGGATATATACTATTGGCTCTTGTTAATCAAAAAATTTACTATGAGCTGAAAATGTTCACTTATTTTAGATAATATTAAGCATAATATGGTATACCCTACTTTATTATTCAATGCTATGAATTAAATATATTGACAAAAATACATATTTAATTAGTAATAATTTTGGAGAAATTTAGTAATGAATAAAAGATTGTTTGACTAAAGATACAGAGCCAAGATAAGACCTTATTTCTGTAATGCCCAAAATAACACTGCTCTGCAAATTAATGATTCTTTTCATGAAAAAATATGCACAAATACTTGAAGTTTCCATTATAAAATATATTGGCAAAATATATTCAACATAGTTGTGAAATAAAGTCTGCATATATATATATATATATATATATATATATAGCGCATATTGTAGGGAGAGCTCTTAATCTCCCTGTCTCTATCTCTCTATCTTTCTCTGTTCTCTCTCTCTCTCTCTCTCTCTCTCTCTCTCTCTGAGAATACTATCAGAAATAGAGGAGTCTCACTGTGGAGATAGATCAGTAGTATAAGTGCCTGCCTGGCAAGAACAAAGCCCTAATTTCTATCCCAAGTACAAAAAATAAATGAAAAGATGGAATTCTGCTGAGGAAAAGGTTGAAAAACTCATAAGAGGCTCACCCACAGGAAGATCTCCTGTGTGTTTGGTGAGTACAAAGATGTCAATCCACTGGTTAAAACTTCACAATACAAGAAGAAAGAAAAAAAGAAAGAAAGAAAGAAAGAAAGAAAGAAAGAAAGAAAGAAAGAAAGAAAGAGAGAAAGGAAGAAAGAAAGAATCACATTGTTATTGAGATGCAGCACTCACAAATACTCCCAAAACTCATAAAAACTTGGAGACTTCTGGTTAATAATCATCCAGAGGGAAATACTATTCCAAATGCATTGAAAAACTAGAAACCCAACAAAAGTGATATATGAGGCTAAATTACCTGTGATCTAGAACTACTTTCACAAATCTTGTAATAGCACCCCACAAATAATTTAACTATTCTTGTGACTACATCCAAATGCATTTTAAGTGGTGACAAAAAAGACACAAAGCAATGTAATGTTCTCCATCAATAGTAATAAAAATGATAAATGCATGAAAACAAATCATGGAAACATCAGTCAACATAAATAAACACAGACAGCAGAGTTCACAAATTTATATAAGGATTTTAAAGCAACGATTATGCTAATTCCAGCACTTGAGAAGTTAGGAGAATCACCATGAGTTTGAGTCTACTGCTTAGATGTAAATAAAACAAAGAAAACTTAAATATAGTCATCTGTTAAATTCTCAAATAAATTTTTAATTTGAAAGTTTGCTTTAAATGATGCATAGACCAAAGAAGATCTTAAAGACAGTTGGTTTTATGAGGACACTCTAGTTACAGTATGAAGAGGCTCATATGGAAAACAAAAGGCTGCCTAATAGCTGCCCAAGCAACTGTGGATGATATGCGCATTAAGGAAGTCTTAATGCCAGCATGCAACTCAATTGTCATGTCATTAAAAACCTGAAATATGAGCCACTAATACAATACATTATTAAATCTCTGTCTCACAGAGTCTATGAGTTAATAAGTGCCTTTAAAATCAGTATTAATAAAAATATTGACATAATTATACAATGTGACTAAATATTTGAAGAACAATTTTTGGTATTAAGTGTATGCCATTAAGAATGATGAAAAAAAGAAACATAATCACATATAAGCTTTCAATTTAATAAGTTAGAAAATAAGAGTATAATATCTGAATGTATGTGGAAGGAAAAAATCATAAATATCAGCATGAGTCAATAATATAGAAAATTAATAATATAGAGTTATCAATGAAGAGAAATACTGCCTTTTAAGAAAATGTATGCAAATATTCTCGTAAGAATGACATAATCTTATTCATTCAACAAGGGTTTGACCTCTCACAAGAATGAAAAATGTGACATCACAACAGATTCAACATGCACTGAATTGAACATAAAAGTGTCTGTTTAGGCAGAGCGAAGTGGCTGGGGTTCGATCTCAGGCATGCCATGCCAGCCCCACCCACAGGGCACTCTGAGACAGCTATTGAGACTGGACGTGGTGGAGTACACCTGTAATCCCTGTACTTGGGGGGCTAAAAATAGAAGAGTCACTAGAAGTCCAATCTATGTAGTGAGACCCTGTAGATCCTGTATAAAATCACAAAAGAAAAGATAAAGTAAGAAAGAAAGAAAGAAAAGAAACCAAGAATAAATGTGTAGCATAATTTGACAACATTTATGTCATAACGAAATTTCTTACAAAACAAGTTAACAAAAATCTCACACAATCAATAAAATATCTGGGTTTTTCAATGTTAATGCTTATATTAATTTTATTGACACATTTTAGATATGCATAATGATAACAATCATTATTGGGAACTTGTACCTGTACAAGATATATCTTGTTTCCTTTTTTCCCCAATTCCCCTTCCCTCTCTTCATTCCCTCTTCCTCTCCTTATTTATGGAGTTTGGTTCCTTTATTCTCTTTTCTTTTATTTCTCATCCTTCTTTTCTTCTTCCCA
>NW_004524818.1:3285241-3286675 GCF_000260255.1 Octodon degus | reverse complement strand
AAAAAAGATAACTCACAGAATGGAGAAAAACTAATCCAATTTTTTCACAATGGGCTAATATATAGAACACATAAGGAATCAAACAAATCAAATCCCCAGATTTAAAGACCCAATATAAAAATAGACCTCTGAAGTGAACACACAACACTCAGGTGAAGAAACACAAATGGCTAATAAAAATACGAATAATATTTCAACATCAATCATCATTGGATAAATACTTTTAAAACAATATTGAAATTACACCACATTTTAGAAAGAATGGCAACTATCACGGAATCAATCAATAACAAATGCTTGCAGTGATGTGAAACAAAAGGAACCCTTCTGCATGGTTGGTGGGAGTGCAGGCTAGTACAACCACTTTGGAAATCAGTGCGGAGATTTTACAAAAAACTAGGACAAAAGGTTTTATTTGAGCCACGTATTTCCATTTTTGGCATCTTTTTGGAAAAAAATTACCATCATCTTACCACAGTGATATATGAAAATACACTATTATGGCCACATGGTTTGTAGTATCTAAATCTTGAAAACAATCTTCATTAAATAAATAATAGTCTAATGAATAAATGAGTTCATGTGAATCACATGCTTTAAATAAAAAACAAAGCATCAAATATCAGATTCAGATGATTTATTTTCTTAAATACTACCAAACTTTAGTAAGAAATTGTATTAATTCAACAGAATACCTTTAACAAGTAGAGAAAGATTGTCCTAGTCATGGAGATGGCCATCAGAAACTATAAATTTCATTCTACTTGTTTTTTTAAATAACTTTTATTCATTTTAATGAGAGAAAAGATAAAACGGCAATGAAACAGTTTCAAAACAGGTTAGTAGGATATTTACAATAATAATACATTGCATATTGTTGTCTTCATAGTAGTTATTCAGAGAAAACAACGCAGATATGATATCTTGACTAAACCACATTAGTACAAACATTTATTCTCAGTGAATTAAGAGAAAGTAGCTGTCTATCTATCCTAACTGTCTTGTAAATATATATACTTATTTATTTATTTTCTTTCCCCCACTTTTTTTGACAAGAAAACTGTCTTTCATATACACTTTTGTGAAGTTAGTAATGCATGATAATAGGTTGCTTAGCAACTGATAGCAAAACTTAACCAGACAGGATGTTCATCTCTGGAGTGAGGTAACTTATTTGTTTTAGGCACTCGGTCAAGTCCCACCTACATATATTTGATTGATTTTCTAGCTTTATGGCTCCCAACATATCCTCCTTTTCTGTTTTGTTTTGTCAGAGATGGGTGTTCCATTGCTGTTAGAGAAGCTGTATTTGGAGAAGTCTTTAAAGGACCTTTTCATACTTGAAACCAGTCTAAAGATTGTTGGCACTTGAAATCAGCAAAAAACCCAATATAGTTCAACAGTCCATAATAGTAGTGGGTTGTCAGCAGAACT
>NW_004524818.1:3279197-3284921 GCF_000260255.1 Octodon degus | reverse complement strand
TGCTAGACATTGACAGCACACAGTGGCCAATAGAGTGTGACTATGCTTTCCTGTTCACCATGAGAATCTTGTAAGCAATAGTATCTGTGAAATCTTGTCAGTCTGACCATTTATTTTTCTAGAAAAGTGCTGTGGTCTGAGGTTTTTCTATCTAATTGTTACTCATTTTGCTTTCAGAATCATTAATGGCCTTGAATCTCTTTCCATTTTTAATTCTCTTTCCCTTTATGTGAATCTCTTTCCATTTTTAATTCTCTTTTCCTTTGTACATCCCAGACTTTTCTCCTAAGATACACATTGACTAATTACTTTTTGGATCTACTTCTCAGAGGAACTGAAGTGGCACTCTTCCCCATAATTTCAATGACAAACTTTCCAAATATCAAAATATAGAAATTATAATGAAAGAAAAGTAACCAATATTATTCACAGGAAAACAAACATAACAAAATATTAACAAGCTGGTAATTTAAATACATGAAAGCATAAAATATTCATGATTAAATCATTTTTGTGTTAGGAATAAAGTTTGAATTAACATTCTAAAATTAGTGAATGTTTTAACAGAATTTTAAAAGTTATATAATCAACTCAATTGATATAAATAAATAATTTGGAGAACCACAACTCCCATTTTTTACTTTTTTTAAATGTCAATGAATTACCATAGAAAATTTTCAAACTAATAAAGGGCATCTCTGAAATATCTGTAGCTAGTAACATATTTAATAGTAAATTAGTAAATATGTTTGCTTTCTGACATTTTACTCCTCATTATGTTGGAAAGTCTGTGAAGTAAGGTCAAAATAATAAAATGTATAACTAGATTAATATCAGAAGAATTTATACCACCTTTATTTATTGATATCAGGACTACATACTTGTAAAATTCCAGGATATTACAAAAATTATACTTACCAAGTTAAAAAGTAGAAGATCAAGACAAAAACTCATTTATATTTCTGTATGTCAGTAAAAAATTAAAAAATACAATTTTGAATTGTCATTTATATTAGCAAGAAATATGAAATGACTAGTGATATACTTCATCAATTTAACAAATTTTGTGATTAATTTTACAGTATAAAATACAATGTTTCTGAGACAAATTAAAGACCTATACAGAATTATATGAAGTTGATTGCTTTAAAAATATTGTAAGGGCCAGCAGAATAGCTCAGAAGATTAAATCTCCTGCAAGTAGGTCAGGGGCCAGGGGTTCTTTCCCCGGGCCTGCCTTGCAGGCCCTGCTCCACGGGTGTGCTGAGATGGCAATTGAGACTGGATGTGTTGGCGTGTGCCTGTAATCCCAGCTCTTGGGAGGTGTAAATAGGCAGATCACTATGAGCCAGATCTAGTAGTGAGCACCTGAACACCCTGTAGAACATTCCCTAAAATACAAATATTAATATTATTATTAATAATATTAAATACAATGTCCACTCTTTTTATATTTATATAATTAAATTCAAGTATATAAAATTTGTGATAAAATTCCAAGAAAATTAAGTATTCAAAAGAGTGCAAAATTTGAGGAATTGTATTTCAAGATACACTATAGAGTTTAAAGAATCAATTCAAAGTTAAACAAAAAGAAATGTAGCATGGATGTACACTAGAAATCCAGAAATAGATATATGCATATATGGCCATTTGATAGTTTATACTAAATCTCCAAAGATACTCAATGGTGAAAGGATAATCATTTAACAATTGCTGCTAACAGAACTAAATAATTGTATTTGAAAATAATCTTCAGTTTTTATTATAATCCTCTAGCCATAATTAATTCAACTAATCATGCATGTGAAAACATACTGTAACATTTATTTAAAAAGGAAAAAAGTTTCCAAAAGTAATAAATTTGGAAAATTTCTTAAATGTAAGAATATTCATTACAAAAATGAAAAGGTAAATTTCACTTGTTTAAAATTAAAATTTATCATGGTGAAAACACTTATGGATATATAAAGGTCATTTAGAATATTGGAAAAAATATTACTGGTATGGATATATGAAAAAAATTGTATCCTGACTATAAATTAATTTTTACCTATCACCATAGCAAATGACAAATATCAGAGAAGACAAAGGTTACACAATTCAAACACATATTGAAACATTCCATGGTACCACATTAATATAAATAAGTTTTAATATCATGAATGTGTGAACACACACTTAAAGTAAAAACAAAAAATAGAAAGAATAAAATTATTATTAAAAATCTAAAAACACTGATAAATATTTGAACAGAATGTTTACAAGAGACTCAGCATAATCTTCAGCATACTTTCAAGTTATGACTGGCATCACATAAACACAACTTTGTGTATGGCTGGAATTGTAGATATACATTACAACCAAAGTATTGAATTATGTTTAAAATGCTGGCTGCTTGTGAGGTTATAAACAGAGATCTGTGATGCCAGAAAATCATGTTTAAGTGTATTAGGGTACGTAAACATCAGTCTGAATGCATATGAGAATATTTGTGGATGTGATTTTAGTCAGTGTTTATTATAATCACTAGAATTTCTGCAATCAAAATGGCCCCCAAAAAGGTAGAAATAAAAATAAGGAAAGACAAGTTCAGTCAAATCCCCTCAGGATTTACCCTGAAACCCTGTACCACAATTTGAGATCCTTTGTCAGTGTCAGCCATGTGGTTGAATCACGGTCATTGCTTGGCCAATTTGCTCTCTGTGAATCAGAAGTTACATTTCCTGCTATATAGGTCTTGCTTTATCCTGGTCTTAACCATCCATCAGAAAAGTATAAAAACAAGACATAGAAAGTAAAGCCATATTAATATGCTGAGCTGTAAAAGGCTCAAGTCAACAACTTCTTTTTTTTGGCAGAACTGGGGATTGAACTCAAGTCCTTGTGCTTGGCAGGGAAGAGCTTATTCTACTGAATCATCTCCCCTGCCCCAAGTCAACAACTTCTGACATTGCCAGTCCACTACTATTATGGACTACTGGACTATATTGGAATATTTTGCTGAATTCATGCACATACAATATTTAAATGGCAATGGAATAGCCATTTGTAACAAAACTAAACAAATAGAAAGGGGACACAAAGGAAGGACCATTTTGTATCTGTGTATACAAAGTAGATAGGATAGATATGCAGCTACTTTCTCTTAATTCAGTGAGAAGAAAGACTTGTACTAGTAGTGTTTGGTCAAGATATCATGACTGCATCTCATACTATGAATAACTACTATGAAGATAACAATATGCTATGTGTTAATTATTGTAACTATCCTACTAACCTGTTTTGAAACTGTTTCATTGTTATTTGTTTCTCAATAAAATTAATAATAAAGTAAGCAAATAAATAAATTGCCTATCTGACAGTGACACAAAGACACTAAAAACTGCATATTCAATAAAAAAATAGTAATAATAAAAATGAGGAAGGAAGCAAAGTTAAAGAGAGAAATCACAATCAAAATAAAAAAGGAGGGCCTTGGGAGATGGTTGAGTAGAATAAGTGCTTCCCTGGCAAGCGCAAGAGTATGAGTTCAATCCCTGGCAAAAAATAAAATAAATAAATAATTAGGGAAATTGTGGAGAAATATTAGAATGGTTTTCATATGACTCATCTTGATAATATGTACACCAGTTTGAAATGCATTGTCTTGACAATCTTACAGAGAACACGATTTGTTTTTAAAGAAGCCAGTGTTGCTAAAGTTGTTACTCAAATTAGTCACAATCAACAATGTGATGCATAAAGGCTATTATTAGTGTGAATAAATGAAAGGCAGATGGCAGGTTACAGCCTATCTCAGTCTATTTATTTGTTTGTTTATTTATTTTTATGTATTTGGTACAGGGTCTCACTACACAGCCTGGACTCATAGTGATCATCCTATTTTCACCCTCCCCAGAGGTGGGATAACAAGCATGCACCACAACACCCAGTCTTGGTGATACACTCAGTGCACCTGGTGGTAGGACCGGAATGGCATATGGTGCCGGGGATTGAGCCCTGATCCCTGCACTTGCCTAAGCAGGCATTTAATCTCTCTATATTTTGTGAAAAAATTGGGGTAAACATGCACCTCTCCTAAAGGATAATCCATTAACTTGTGAGATTGATGAAATATTGTGTGCCAGTTAGTGCTGGTTTCACAATTTTTAAGTAAGAATTTGGCTTCCTAGCATAAGGACACATGTTCAAGCAGCCAGTATTAATAAAAAAGCTATTGAAATTTACATACACCACTTCAAAGTGGTGAAAGAGAGAACTGGTTTTTGCTTTCAATAAGCTTTCAACAGTAATTAAACTTGTTCTTTCTGGAAGCAAATACTCATGTGAACCATACATTACCCAAGAAGAAAAAAAAATGCAAGGCCATAAGCCTATAAAGGAAACGGTAAACTTACTGATATTTGCCTATGCATGAGTAATTTCATGGCAAGATCTCACTTGGTTTGTCACTCTGAGATCCACAGTGTTCAGAAAATATAGCATGTAGGTCATGTGGAGGTCTAACACAAAAGCCTAGGTAACAGGAGTATTTTTCCTTTAGTGGATCAGGGAGGCTTTCCGTGTTCTTGTTAAGAAATATCTAAAGGATGGAGGCTTACCACTCAAAGTTCTCCTCACCATGAACAGTGCTCATGGTAACCAGCAGTTTTAGAAGAAGAATTGAGTGACAAATTTCCATATCTCTCAGTTGAGTTCTTCCCACCTACTACAATTCCTCTACAGCGGCTTATAGATCAACAGTTAACTTTAAAATGCTATACACCGGGGAACTGTTCCTGAAGTGCTTTTAGATGGCGTCAGATTCTGATGTAACTCTTAAAACATTCTGGAAGAAGCATGACAGCATCTTTTCCTGTGTGGGGTTAATAAAGAAATCATGGGCCAATATCTCTAAGGACGCTAAATTCTGCTTATAAGAAAGTGCAGTCTAAAATTATACAAGGGAAAAGCTTTGAATACTATGTAGAGGATCATGAATCTTCCACTAATCTTATGCTTCATAACATCTTAACTATTGTAGAGTCCATAAGCTTTCAGATAGACAGTTGTGATGTTGAAGAAATGGTGGAGGAACACTCAGAGGAATTGTGTACAGATGAACTTCAGTAACTTCTGGAAAAGCAACAAAAAAAGGCAACTGAGAATCTTTCTGAAGAGTAGGGGAAGTATCTATAATCAGGGCAGAAAAGATCTTAAATAAAATAAATCTTGAAATAAATGGAAGAAAACATAAATATTTGTAGAGAAGCCCACCCAGACTGAAAGAAAGTCAGCATTCCATGCAATAGCTTAATGAGAATGTCATGTCATACTATAGAACAGTGTTAAAGAAAAGAAAGAAACGCAACATAAGAACAATTTTTAGTTCTGAAAATGTTGAGACCTACTAAGCCTGAAGAAGGTCCTAGTAGGTGAAATACTCTTCTAAGAAGAGAGACAACATCACTGAACCAGATTCCTGGTGTTCTCATGGAGGGGGACTCTTCTTCCTAACAATAGAAACCTTCCTTCCTTCATCCTTCCTTCCTACAAGCCAAAGATGTCAACTTGAATAGAGACTATAGCATGAAATTATGGTCTTTGCTACCCTAGACACATTTTATAACTGTTTGGTGAATATATTAGGGAAATTATTGGTGTTTCTGGTAAATTATACACATTGTGCACCATTTTTATTATGAAAATATTAGGTAAGGGGTGCTTCAGGAGGTTCAGAAT
>NW_004524818.1:3250264-3256015 GCF_000260255.1 Octodon degus | reverse complement strand
AAAAAAAATCTCTCATTCTTTGGTCTCTTCATTTTAGTCCCTCTTATTCCTTCATGTTCATTGGAAATAAAACTAAGTATCATTTTTC
Organism: Octodon degus; assembly: GCF_000260255.1. Taxonomy (NCBI): domain Eukaryota; kingdom Metazoa; phylum Chordata; class Mammalia; order Rodentia; family Octodontidae; genus Octodon; species Octodon degus. Next base: position 3,255,927 of record NW_004524818.1, on the reverse strand, counting down.
TTTGGAAATATTGTTCATTTTCAGTTTTCATTGTATGAAATTATGAGACTAAAGTAACCTATATTCATGCACTATCACTGAGGTGAAAAGAAAATTAATATTCCTGCCATAAGGTATGTCATTTTCTCTCTGCATTCTATGAAAATGCCTCCACTTTGAACATTGAAAATGTCAAATTCTAATTAACTCAAAACTAAAACTGTAAATATTTGATTTATAGAAACAGAGGAAAATAAATAAAAATAGCTTTGATTATATATGGGTACAGAGAGATAGGTTAGTTATTTATACCTATAATACATTGTATTATCAAACAATTCCAGGAAATGTTCTTTTATTTTGCAAAAGTGGAAGACCAAACTCAAAAATGGATCCTGCTTTCCTCTTTGTTAGTGTTTCTCTTCAAAACTCTACCTGAGATATTTTGCTGAGGCACTGAACTTCACTGTCTGCTTTGTTTTGCTAGTCAGTCTGATGCACAAAGCCTTAGCCTGTAAGTTCAGCTCAAACATTTTTCAAATGTGTTTGCTCTGCATTATGTAAAGGATAATGTTTCTCAAAGGTCTTATGTGTTCATACGCAAGAATTTTGAAATGTGACTGAATGACAGGGTCAATATAGCTGACTTGGTGTTAATAGATGAAATTTAGACAAAAGTGGCTTGGTAATGGGGGGAGCATGACCTTAAGAGTATATTCTTGTCCCTGACATTTTTTTCTCTCTGTTTTCCGGGTGCCATGACAACAATAGATTTCCTCCATCAAAGCCATTTCACTATGAATATTCCTGCCTTTGAGCCACTATTAACTGTAATTGTGAGGCAAAATAAATCACATTCAAATATGTTAGTGTTGTGTATGAGATCCCAATGATGAGAACGTGATTAAAACAGATATATATGAGAAGAAAGGACTCTTGCTATGACCTTGAAATCATGTTGTTTAGAATCCTTTGGAACCAGTTCACAGGAGGAGCTTGCAGCAGTTTGGAAATGTGGGTTAGAGAAGGTCTATGATGTTGAAAGTTGATTTTCATAGGAAATTCTTGTAACATTCTGAAAACCAGAATGCTGATAGAAATGTGCCCATGAAACATCAGGCTCAGAATGTTTTAGTTGGGAACATGGACTTCATTAGAAGTTGGTCTTGAGATCATGCATGTTATACTGTAGTATAAAATTTATCTACATTTTGGTCATGTCCTGAGTCTCCTACATTTTGTTGGAGACTGAGATTAATGGACGTAGACTATAAAGGTAGATCACAGTTCAAGGCAGCCCAAACTAGAGGCTATGTAATTGGTGCTGATTTTTGCTTTTAGTGAGATTTACACTGAGAAACCGGAGCAAAAACACCACTTAAAATGTTTTCAATCCTTCCATAATAAAGCACATAATGTTAAAGAAGATGAGAGGTTGGTGGCAAAAATAGTCACATGACTAAAAGAAATCCCAAATAATTTGCATAAAGAGATTTTTTTTTTTTGGTGGAACCGGGGATTGAACGCAGGCCCTTGTGCTTGCCAGGGAAGCACATATTCCACTGAGCCATCTCCCTGGCCCCAATAAAGAGAATAGGAATGATAATTTGAGGGCATCCTAGGAACCAGAAAAACCCTACCATTCAAAGGCCTAAAATATTTCAAAAGTGAAAAATTTTTCACTGATAAGTGAGTCCTAGGGCAGCTTGTTCCAAAAGGGCCAGTAGGAAATTATTCCTTCAGGTATTGTTTCAATATGCTCATCCATACAACTACAGCGAGGTTTCTGAAACCATGACACAAACGGATTTGGCCACTATTTGTGGAGGTAACAAACTTTGGAATCATCCATGTGTTCCTGGTTTAAAAGTTGTACAAAGTACAATAGTTGTTGGGTTATGCATACTTTTCTGAATATTTAAGAGAAGGCCTTGTGGCCCTGAGTGGTTACAGCATGACCTCTGATAGTGAAGCTGAAATTGAAGGGAAGAGTCCCAAAAGTTGGAGACACCAGTAATTTGAGTTGTCTACTGTGAAAGGACACAGAGAGTGAAGAAAGACAGCCCAAAAGAGAAGCCATTAGGGCTGCCATACATAACACCAGAGGTCTGGGGATGTCTAATCTATTTGGATTTCACATCATACTATAATATACATTTTATGTTGAACAGAGAAATTTGGGATTTAAAATTTGTCATCCTGGGTTCAGTTGTGTTTGTTCATATTTCTTTCTACCCCCTTATTCCTCACTTTTGGAATTGGAATATTTATCTTGTGCTATTATATATCAGCAATATCTAGCTTTCTTTTTATTTTATACATAATTACATCTAAGAGTTTGTCTTTAATCTTATAGATTTGGAGTTTGAAATTTTATCAATGATGAAGCTATTACACATTTGGTGACACATAGAAATGAATTCAATGGTGAAACTGTTACAAATTTGTTTATTCTTTCAGATGAAATTTATGCATATTGCATAAAGAAACTGTAAGAAAAAATAAACAGTATCTGCTTTAAAATGAGAATATAAGCCATTGTGTCCCAGTGATGAGAAAGTGGCCTAAAATTATCAGAATCATTGTCTGAACCCTAATATCATAGATTGTCTGCAATTTATTGTGCTTTCACGTGACCCTGGGCAATGTCCTTGAATGCAATCTGAAAATTTTGTTTGAAGTCTTTATTATTCTGAACTACTTTGAGTCTATAGACATTCCAGCTTGAACACACCTGATCTCACCTGATATAGGCTCCAACCTATAGTCTATTCTGAACTAGATTGAAAAACTAGGCTCCAACCTATAGTCTATTCTGAAATTTAGGTTGCCTAGCTAGAGTGATAGTTGACTCCCATCAACGTCTGTTTCACTTCTAGACAATCTTAGCCTTTTTCAGTAATTGCTTTTAGGAGTTCTGTTAGAAATACACTGTTCTCCCAAAATTACAAAGCATTCACTGATTTGATTGTATTCACTCTGTCCCAAATCAGATATGTAACACAGTGCATACTGTGTTATCACCAGGGATACAGATACATCAATAGATTACTTGAAGAAGGAATAGCATGTGATCAAGTGCTTGTTAGTTTATAGCTTAATTAGAGAATCAAAGCCACTCATTAGGTACCCAGGAGCGGTGTTGAGCAGTTTTTCCTAGAGGAGGTGATGTTTATCCTGGTTTTAGTATTAAATGCAGCTTATATATAATTAAACACATAGTGTGAAGGACATATTAGAGGAGCTTAGCTGTACATACACATACTGCATGCAAGAAAGTTACAGAATACTTGGAACCTACAGGGTTGGGAATTGAAATATTAGGGATAACTCTAGAGGTATGTAGGTACCAAATTGCAAAGAATCTTGTCTTCATGATCAGGAGTTTCAGCTTGGCAAATTGGAACTATCATTGATCAGTTACTTTACACTTTATATTTAGCACACAAATCACCCTTCAAAGCCTGGGATATATCTGAGTGGTACAAGCTATTGCCTGGCAAGCACAAACTTCTGAGTTCAATCTTTGGTATAAAAAGAAAAAAAGAGAAAGAAAGAAAGAAAGAAAGAAAGAAAGAAAGAAAGAAAGAAAGAAAGAAAGAAAGTCCCTGTTCCTTTTTTTATTTTCAAATACTACAAAATAGTATTAAAAGACTGGGCATGGTGATGGACGCTTGTAATCCCAGCACTTGGGAGGCTGAAAACAGGAGAATCACTATGAGTCCAATCTCTGTAGTAAGTCCCTGTACTAAATACATAAAAATAGTATTAAAGCAAAAAATACAAGTGATAAAGACTTTCACTTAACAATGTAATATGAATTGCACAGTATTTGTTGTAATGCATAGTGCTGTTTTCCAACCAGTTATTAATATTCCCAGATTTATGTATGCAAAATTTGAAGAAGTAAAAGGAAAGAAATATATAAGAAATTAAGTGGAAGCAAGGAGAAATAATTTTTAAAAAGGTGACAAAACAAATTATTATCTGTTCCTTTCCATAGACCAGCAGAAATGCACAGTACAGTTGTCCAAACCATCCTACTTATGTACACAGATAAATCTCTTTCCCTCACTCCCTCTCCTGTCCTTCTCCTCAACTCAGTAACTTTTTTCTTTTGAATAAGTTCATTCCATTTTCCTAGTACCTATTGCACACTTCAGATTCTATTTTATCTTTCAAATTCTCACACACTAAATAGACAATATGATGTCTGCATGTGTGGGCCTAAAGGCTAGAGCTTCCCCCTTCCATTTTTCAAATCCTGAATTCAAGATTAATGTGTGGGCATTCTCTTGACCAACAATGCTTACTTTTACTCACACTTTCTCTGCTTTGGAAACATCAAGATGCTGTTTCCTCCTCTTATCACTGTTGATGGATATTTGGTACAATATTCAACAGGGCACAGTAGGGTTACCAAGAAAAAAAGATATGGAATATTTGTCCATGTTCTAAGACTTGTTCAATTGTTTCTATAATATCCTTAGAAGAGAAAAAATAAACTTTAAAAGATACATTTAGGTCCAATAATATTTTTTAAATAAGTCATTTGCAGATAATTCAAAGCCTGATTTCAAATCGTGTAACTTGCCTGTATTCATGTGTTATATTATTGAACAGAAAGCAAAAATGATTGGCTTTCTGAGTTTCAGCATATATAATGCAACCATTGTATTTGGACTTTGAAAGAGGAGGCACTGGAACTTTCTAAATGACAGTGATAACTACAAGACACAGGTTACTCTTTGTCATTGGACATCATCACACAGTTAGGCTCAATCTTTCATGCTACTCCATTTAGTAGCTAAGTGCAGTTACTAAAGCCTGCCTGAGTTATTAGATCTAAAGATACGTAATGATGTACATTTATATGGATCATTTAAATAATTGTAAATAGTAAAAAATATAATTTATTTGTTGCAAAATTAATAGTGCTTGACATTCTGTAGAAACAGGCCTTGTAGAAAGTCTTGTATTTTGAGAAGGGCAATCTTGGCATTTGGTAAGATACTTACAGCCACTCCATTTTCTAATCCACAGTGTCCGGCCATGTTATTTGTTATTTTTGACCTTAATAAGTAAAGGAAAATCAGCTCTTTTTGGGTGGTAACGTTGGAGGTTAGTTTTTAAACAACAAAAAATTGGATTTCTTTGTATTTAGTCATAAGTTCTATGCATAGATTTTAAGCAGATAATTGTCCTCACAGTTTTTGCTTTTGTCTCTACAAGTGCACAGCTAAGCAGAGAGCTTCACCTTGGAGGTGGGTGTGTACAAAAACAGAGACTACACAGTGTTTTCTGTTGGATTTAGTTTTTAATTGATAAGTGCTAACTGTACTTAATTGTGATGGCCAATGTGATTATATGCATATAAGTACAGCAATTAGATCAAAGTAATCAACATATGTGTTACTCTACTTTTTTGGCTGTAAGGCCATTTGAAATCTCTTATGGAAATATTTAAATGTGTAACACATTATTATTACCAGCTGTCTTGGGCATTAAATTTATAAATTTTTATCCCTGTGAAGTGAAACGTACTATTTTTTATCTCCATTTTCTCACTTACCCTTTTGTAAGTCAGACATTTTTTTACCTATCCAATATAAATAAAATCATGCAAGATTTTTCTTCCCGTGTCACGTAGTATAGTATCCTTAAGTGATTAAAAGAATGACTTT
>NW_004524818.1:3245544-3249359 GCF_000260255.1 Octodon degus | reverse complement strand
CCAATGTGCCAGTTTTGGGTGAGTATCATATTGTTTTAATTACCATAGATTTTTAAAGAAAATGTTAACTTAGTAAGTTAATATGATGCCTCTTGTTTTTCTCTTTTTGGTTTAGACAACTGCTTCCATAGGCCTTTTGAGGTTTCATACACATTTTATAGTTGCTCTTTTTTCTGTCTTAAAAAAAGTGACATTGGAATTCTGTTATGGGCTGCATCTGTAAATTGTTTTCCATGTATAGACCTATTAAAAATGTTGATTCTTGCAAACAATGAATATAGGATATTCTTTCAAATTTGTCCATGATTTTCAATTTATTACATTAAGGTAGTATAATTCTTTTGTGCAGATCTTTTAAATATTTCAATAAGTTTATTCTTAAGTATTGTGTTTTTATTGTATTGTAAATGAAACTGTCTCATGAATTTCTTAAGTAGTGTCCTGTTATTGTATAGAAATATTAATAATTTTGTGGTTAATTTATTTCCTGCTGTTACACTGGATTTATCAGTTCCAACAGATTTGACAGTGTATTTAGTGCTCTTGCCATCGAAAATCATATTATGAGCAAATAGACAATTTTACCTATCTTCCCTTTACATAGCATTGATTTACCTAATATATAGAAGTCTCTATAGTGGTCTACATTATTATTAATCTGTATGCTAAATTTTAACATAAGTCTTGCTCTGGATTATCTGAATTTTAGACTATTCCAGTATTCATTCATTCATGCATTTTTTAATTCATTCATTCACAGACTGAATGAATTACTGGGGCCCTCTTATAAGCAAGCAGTATTCTTGTCATTAAGAATATTGCAGCAAACATATGTATAGGAATAGTTGATGACACATCTTTGCTTAAGCATAACATTACAATTGCAAACTCAAAAGTTCTATTCAAGTACCCAGGAAGATCCAGTCCAACCAGTAGTGAAGAACTGAGATCTAAAAAATAGAGATAACTAAACTGAGGCATGATGGTGAAGAAGCAGCAGAAAGAACTGTAGGTAAGAAAGTATTGAGACATGCTATGCACATGTACCAACTTTCCACAGGTATGTAATCATTGTGTATTACAAATATGTACTAAATATTTAAACTGAGAAAAATAAAAAAGGAAGCATTGAGACTTCAAGGAATGGCACCTGTTGAGAACAAGAAATAAAACCAGCACAGCTGGTATAAAGGAACAATAATGAGAAGGATACAACATAATGTAGAAGAGATTGCCAGGTGCATTGAAACAATTCATATAGGTTATAATAAGTTGTAGAAATATAGCTATAATAGTTAAAGCTATAGTAAGTTGTACGAATAAGTATAATATCTATATGTTTAGACAAATCTGTATTTTTATCAACAGAATATTGTAATATTACAAATGACAAATGAGTTTCAGCAGGTGGATGATATTAAAAAATGTGAGTGTGTGTGTTTGTTTGTTTTTGTGTGTTAGCTGACAAATAGCTGTGGAAATCAATCAGAAAGGACAGCAGTAGAAAGAAGGAAACAAGGTAGCACCATTCCAAGCAGCAGAGGTGCACACTTCTCTTCATTTCTCTGAATTTTATAAATTGCGGTAAGCAAACAAGTTACCCTTTTGTTTAAACATTACAATGCAGTTGTCAAGTATAGCTACAATGTTTTATACCAGATATCTAGAACTTGCTCATTTTACCTAAATGCCACTTGATATCAATTTAACAGCAACTCCCCATATCTGAGGCCAATACATAAATACCTCATTTTTGGATAAGTAATAATTTATTTCATTTTTAATTTTATGTATTTTTTAAACATTGTACAATTTTTATTGAATGGGGAAGTCTCATTTGTTGTATTGTCACATTGCTAGTCTGAGAAATGTTGCAGTGATGAAGAAAGTCAATGTTGGATCAACCAAAGTCCTCATTTCTACAACATTCATTTATAAAGAAATAATTTTCTTCAAAGCCCAACACAATATTTTTGGTTTTCTTCATACTCAAGTTCCCCCCAAAATCATCTTCTAATGGGGATTTTCACTACATAAGTTATATTTCTTCATGTTTAGCATTCATCCCAAACTACGGATTCTCTGACAGCTTTAGTAATTTTATGTATATGGCATAGAGTCTCACTACACAGCTCCGACTCATAGTGATCCTCCTGTCTCCACCTCTCCAGTGCTGAGATTGCATGTGTGAACCTCAATGCCCAGTTTCAGTGGCCAGTGAGGAATGTCAGGGGCAAGGCAGACATGCCATGTAGAACTAAGGATCGAACATGGTTCTTTGTACTTGCCTAGGCAGGCGCTTAGCCTGCTGAGCTATCTTGGTGGCTAGGATAACAAAAATTTAGACGTACTTACTTAAAAACAAAAATAGGAGTTTGGGAAATGAGGCTACTTTGAAAGTAACTAGGCTAGTGATAAAACCAAGAGTTATAAACTGGGGAATGTAAAAATTTGACTTAATATGGTAACATGTATCTAATATGATTCTACTCAACTGTATAGAGCAAGTGAGGATATTTGTTCTTTGCTAGTATATTCAATTTAATTCAGTAATCTGCAAGGCATATTAATTGATATAACCTCTGTTACTGCTTAGTTCAAATTTTAATCTTTCTGGATGAATCCTCCCTTAGTGGTATATTTCCCCCTTTCATATTCCCTCTCCGGTGTGAGCTGAGTTCTGGCATAATGGGAGAGTGACTGTTACCAGACACAGTTTGAGGTTTCTCATGCCCTTTAATCTCCAGGCAATGGCTTCCATTCTCACCCATAATATGCAGTACTATACAAAAATGTAATAAGAGTTTTATTTTACTAAATACATGAACAACTTTTTCAAGCCTCACTTTTAGATTGTTTGAATAAATTTAATGCAAAATGGAACATGTCTTAGCCAATTGGAAATACCTTTGTAAAATAATCACTTATAAGCAACAGCAATTATTCCACAAATACTGATGAACAGATTTGAGTTATTTTATTTTCTGAGACTTCCATAAAGTAGTGATAGTCTTACTTTATTTTTGAAGGATTAGTGGGTAACAGTAAAAGAATGGTAGAAATTTCAATCAACACAGTATCTTCCAGTGCATTCATCAAATACATTTTATTTTTTTAATTTACATACCTAGGATTCACTAGGCTGTGGATTTAAAATGAGGTCACATTGACTTTCCTTCCTTATTAAATTTTAATGCTCAATTTATAAGAATTTAAGCCTCTACTGATTGGAATACAAGAATCGTGCAAGCCAAGTACACTCAATTTTTTCCTATAAAAAATAAAAAATAGTTATGCATATGTTCACAACTCACCCAAAGTGTTCCTCCAATCTTTTTCTTCTTCTCATGCATATTGGCCAGGTGCCACTATTCAAGATTGGCCTAAAGGAAGCACATGTCAATATAGTGTTTCCAAAGTGCCTTTGTAGGTTTTGCTGTTACCTGGTGCCTAGAGTGTTTATCTAAATCTCCTCAGGTAGCATGAGTGACATTGAATTCCCTAAATAACAGGAAAGTTTGGCCCTTGCCTTAATTTTGTCACCTGGACACCTTAAACTGAAGTGGCACAGTTTAAAGGTAGGGTCTTTAGCATTTTCTGAGTAACAATGTTTACTCAATTTCTTTGACTTAATTGTATCCCATAAATATTTTTAAACAAAATACATTTAATGTCTTAATTTTCTGTATCTACCTGTATGTGTTTTTTTTTTTTTCAGGAAAAGCCATCAAAGAATATTTTGCAATAGGCATTAGTGGAATGGATATATTCTCTCTCTGTTTTCTCTCTGTCTCTGTGTCTCTGTCTCTGTCTCT
>NW_004524818.1:3244882-3245444 GCF_000260255.1 Octodon degus | reverse complement strand
GGCAGCCAGAGGGAGTGGGAGAGGGTCTGGCCCACGCTGCACCTGGGCTGCGACTGGTCCCGCAGGCGCAGGGTAGCAGGAAGCTCTCCACACACTCACCGGACCTGGGCTAGGACTGCACAAATAACAAATTCTTCCAAGCATATTGGTACAGATTCTTAACAAATCAGGATTAAAAATTTGAAATGATGTCCCCTGGTTTATCCATATTGTTGGGAAGAAACAGAATTTATTTTGTTTAAGTCAGGTTAAGATTCAATTCAGTGTATACTACAATTTCTTTTTTCATTTATCTAAGATTGTTTCCATATTGAGATTATTGCAAATAATGTTACCTAGTAGTCCAAAAAACTTAGCAAGGTGTTAATTTTAAATTTTTCAATATACTCATAGGAGAGGAAAGCCTGGATCATATAGTATTTTATTTTGATTTTTGAAGTTCTACTATGCTGTTTTCCATCATAGCTGTATGAAACTGTATCCTCACCAACAGTGTACAAGGACTCCTTTTCTTGTATACTCTTCCCAGCTTATTTCCTCTTGTATTTGTCATAATAGTGCC
>NW_004524818.1:3242746-3244237 GCF_000260255.1 Octodon degus | reverse complement strand
ATTCCCTGTTCTACCAAAAAAAAAAATGAGTACAGAGTACAAGTTACCAAAGGTAGATAGGGGAAAAAATGGAAAGATGTATAGAGCTATAAATCTAGAGGTCTAATATAGGGAAGTGGACCAGGGTTTAACACATCATGGCTGTACATTTGCCTGGACTATGAGCATAAAAATGTTTTATATCACATGTGCACGTAAGAAGTGATATTTATGTTAATTTGATTGACAATAGTTGGCAATCATTTAACTACATACATGTTGTGTGCATTAAATAATTACAGTTAAAATGTGGAGAAATACTTACCTCAGTTTTAAAAAATGAAAGAAAACAATAGTAGAGAACTCAGAAAACAAAGGAAAATATCATACAAATTATTTTAATATACTGAAGTTGTACTCTCTTCTAGGAATCTAGTCTCGTAAATTCAGTTACAACCAATCACTTTTTTAAAACATTGAGTTTTTTCTCGGAATATCATTCTTTGGACTAGGAGTGGATAACTTAGGGAAAGAAGCAAAATACAGTGGGGAAACATTGCACTTTTTCTATGTATTTTTGTTATAGTCAATCTAGCTTAACTTATGTGTTTTAGTCCTTAGTAAAGACTTTGACCATTTTTATCTCCACGGCTCTTGCTTTCTAGAGCTGAGGAAGGAATCCTGGTCATGATACCTACTTGGCAAAAACTCTTGATTTATAACTCCAGCTTTCCACAATACATTTCTTGACTGTCTGAATTACTGTACAATTTTGGAACTATAAAAGTGATCCCAGAATCATAGCAATGTTTATATTAGAGTTATATAATTGCAAATCACATGCAACTACTTAATAGTCAATGTAGATTTAATTATGATATGGACTTACAATAAAAAGCATATATTCCACTGAAATCCATGTTTTAGAAGTTCCTACACTATCGCAGAAGGCGCAACATGATCTGACCCTCCTTTATCTGACTTTCATACTCATTTGCTATTCTTGTTTTTCCACCTCTGCACACAATGACGAACAGGCTTGCTTTCTTATTTTGGAAAAAGAATGGGTCTCTGACTCTATGGATTAGATTCTCCTGTGTAGTTTGTTTCAACCTACAATGTGAATAAGAAATAAACATGGTTTCAAGGCTAAAATTTTGAGTTTGGTTATACAAGTCAGTATATCCTCATTCATATAATGACTTAAATATGGTTATTATAGTAATTGTAATGAATCTGGCTAAGTGTATTCATCTATTTGAATATTTTGTCCTGATTAATATTGAGATATAACATTTGAGACTATTATTTGGTAGTATACATAATAACAGTTGATCCACATATAGATATAAATAAAGACGTTTTGAATTAGTTAAAAATGATCAGGCATTTACACAGTGCAATATTTCCTGTGCAGCTACTTATGTGTTCATTCATGAATTTTTTCACTTGGCTTCCTTGTATCATTTCATCTCTTGTTGAAAAATATTTCAAGGATGCAGTAATATATAT
>NW_004524818.1:3236573-3242646 GCF_000260255.1 Octodon degus | reverse complement strand
ATAGAATTCTATATTTAAATATAATGATGAATTAATTATTGTGTCAAACACATATAACAAATAATGAAAGAACATTAAAAATTAAAGGAAGATAAAATATACCCATAATTTATTTAGTGATATTTAGATACTTTAAAGAAAAGAAAATGCAAAGAGAATAGAATTGCAATTTCACTTACTAACTGATAAGTAATGAAAAAAACAGGATATGAAAGACACTGGGGAGAAAAAAAACTTTGTATAGTTATCAACTTCAGTAATTCTTCTTTCTCAATTATTTAAAGTTATAATTATTTTTCACTCTTAAAAGAGTATTGAAAATTGTTATTGTGATGGAATATTTAATATCTTGTTCTGGGAGAAGAACATGTGCTTATTGAAATATTGAGATAGGAAAAATAATCTTTGTTCTAATGCTTAGTGCCCATGCAATAAAATTTGTATCATTAACTTCTTTTTTCTACATTACATGCCTACCCTGACTATGTCCTTTACCACTGGAATATCATAAAATTCTGAAATAATCAATGTCCAGAGCATGGATTCTCAAACTTCATAGTACAGCTGCATCACCTGAGTCAGCAGTAAAGAAATCCTTTATACCTAGGTTCCATATCACACACTTTCAATAGTGTGAACTGGAATCTAAGGGATTAAAAAGCTCCCCAATGTGGCTGTAATGTGGAGCAGAGTGGGAGCATCCATTCTAGAATGAGAGAAATACTGTATTTGGATTACCCTCATTACTCATTATGATGTGCATTCTTAAATCTATAAAACCATCAGTTTTCAAGGTTTTAAGAGCACAAGCATTAAATTTCAATTACTTCTCATGCACTATGGCAATATATGTATCGTGATGTAAATTATTTACCATTGCTATGTTTCAATATGCTCATCTGTATAGGAAAGAAACCTCGGTTATTTACCTCAGATTAGTTATAAGGATCCAATCAAATAAATTCTGTAAAATATTTGCAGAACATTGTACATAAAACCCACTCAATAGCTATTAGCAACCCCCAATTCTAATTATAAAAATAAATTAAATTAATCATACATGTAGATGATATATGGGAACATCAAGCATACTGAATGTCCACTACTATCATTATTACTATTATTGGTGTTTTAAAACACGTAATTCATGATTTATTACACTTGTTTGTTTCAATACCAATTTGAAACTTTTTGCAGCAACCATTTTTTTAGTATAATACAACTTTTGTTTGTATATTTAAAAACATTGCATTATTTGATGTATATTGATAGTAAAATAGTTCCTATAGTCAGATTATATATCTATATGTTCACGTTATTACTTTTGCATCAAAAACAGTTCAAATATGCTTATGTAACAAAACTTCCAAATGGAATATAATTTTGTTAACTTTGGTCCTTAGGTTGTACAACAAAGCAGCTATTCTAAAGAGTATGATTGACAAATAAATATACTTCTGCCCTTTATAGGCTATAAGAAACAGCTTACTAAGAGGTGAATTTGGGTATTGGCACAGGTTATCTCCCTTCACTTTGATTATATATCTGATAGTCAAACTAATGAGGAAAAGTAATTATGAGATACATAAATAGAAGAAAGTTTTATGATCTTCTGTTTTAGGTCAACAAATAGCTTATTGTATTTAATTTAATGTTTTAAAATCTATGAAAATGTATTCTCCTGTAAGCTTAAAACTTGAAGCATAAAAAAGCAGAATCAAAGGAAAAGTGACTGAAATGTCGCAAATAATGAAATTAAAAGGATTGTTTCAAATTCTCATTTAAAAATAATCAGGCCAAAACTGACATAGAGTTGCTCACTGTGTATACGTGCTTATATGTCTTTCACAATAATTTTAAAATCATAGAGAAGCTGCAAAAGTAGTAAAAGGTCATCTTGCTTCACATTCTCCTAATGTTATTATGGTATTTAACATTGGCACAGTCATTAAAACTAAGAAATTAAAACTGGAGCTTTGCTGTGAACTAATTTACAGATTTGGATTGAACTTGCATTTTCCCATAAGTCCTTTTTTTTCTATTACAGGGTCTAGTACAGGACATTACCTTTAAATTATTTGCCATGACTCTCTAGTTTCCTCCAGTCTCTGACAATCCTATATCTTTATTTCCTTCATGGTCTTAATATTTTTGAAACTGCTAGTTAATTGTGTGGTTTCCTTCTGTTTGAGTGCATTAAAAGTTTCCTGTATTTACATTGTTATTATAGATTTCTGGGGAGAACACTACAAGGTAAGGTGTCTTGCACAGTGTAACGCACTTCATGATGTAGACATTGCTAGTTTCTGCGGATGTAAAGCTCAAACACTGCTGAGGTCATGGCTAATGTGTTTTTTCACTATGAAGCTGCACATAGTAGTTTTTCAATTAATTTAGATGTCTTGAGGGTGACACTCATCTATAAAAGTATTGTTTTTCCTCAAACTTTTTCTCACTAACTATAGCTAGCACCAACATCAATTATTGCATTGCAGTTACAATAAAATATCATTTAGCATTCTAATGATGACTTTGCTTTTTCTCTATCATTCCATGTTTCACCTGGAACTATCAGTAAGGAAGATCTCTTCTTTTCCTTGCATTTGATTCCTTATTTAATTACTTCTTTTATCTCACTGTGGACTCCTCATGGATCTATATCTCTTACCATAGTTTTCAGGCATTTAACATGTCGTAATTATAAAGTCCATTGTTTAAATTATTTCACCTTTGTCTCTGTGAGCTTTTTCATATTTATACTGCTCTTTCAATGTGCTTCATCTTTCCTACAGAACATTTATAATTTGTAGCACCACAAAATATTTCAGGTTCCATTTTCCATTTTCTCTGCCTCCTTCCTTGAATTCATCACTTCTCTGAGCAACTTGTGTTCATTTCAACCTTAAAATGGCATTGTAAGATGGAGATATCCTAGAATATACTCCTTCTGGGGTCTTTAGTTAATCACTTGGAAAGATCTGAATTATGTATCTGTAGTCTTTACTCTAAAAACATTGACTTAGTATATTTTTATGGAAGTTATTATCTTTAAATTTAATATATATTATCTTCTAATTTAACAAGGTGAATTAAAATTGCATTTGGGTGGAATATCTGTTCATTTTTGTAAAAGTAACATTTTTACTGCTTCTTAGCTTTCCCATTGGGAATAACTTCGATAACAACTAAAGTAATTTTAAAAATTATAAAAATATATTAGATTTAAGGACACATTGACTTTAATTCTTCCTCAGAATATTTCTTCTCCTTGGAATAAATTTATCCCATCATTTTTTTGCCACATTCTGAAGCAATTCTAGGTGTCCTCTTTCGTGAGTGTCTTTGTTCTGTCACAGCTGCCCCAATGTCCTGAGTCAATTCAAAACATTATTTTTCAAGGCTATTTTGACTTTGGAGAAGAGCTATAAATTGCAAAGCATCAGGTCTGGTCAATAAGGTAAATGAGGCCATGGTACATTTTTATGAGCCTGCTTTTCAACTGGCTTCCACTGGACTGCATAACATACCACAATTTTGATCAAAAGTCTTAAAAAATTATGAAAGAGGATATCCAGACTGCTTCAGAAAGTGACAAGAATAATAGGATATTTTTTTTTAAAGAGAGGGACAGTAGTGAAGACTATCAATGGCAATATCTTTTACTTTAATGTTATTTGTACTTGAGATATTCACAGGGCTGGGGATAAAGTTTAGTGACAGAAGCCCCTGCTTGGCAAGTGCAACGTCCTGAGTTCAATCTCTCATAAAAATAATAAGAAGAGTAAGAATAAGAATATTCACTATATTTGACAATCATTCCTTATATGTGTACATGAATTTATATTTGTCTAACTATATCTGTCCATCTACTATCACCTATGGACATATTTTTAAATGAATTTAAAATGTCATTTCCAATTCCAACCAACACTAAGAGGTTCATTCTAGCGTCCCCATTTTCCTTTTCTGTGCTTATTTCTCCAAATTTAAAAGCAATTGTCATTATATGCAATATATTTCTTTCATCAATTCCAGTGTGCTCAGCATAGTTTCACAAGTTTTAATTTATACTTCTATGATAATCAATATAATTAACTGGAATATGATAGTCCCATAAAGTTATTTTTTTCTTTATCCAACATCTAGTCAAAATACCATTCTCTAATGTAACTTTAACCCCAGATATATTCATAAAATTATTGTGTTGATACTTCTTTTTCTTTCATAGGAAACAAAGCATGTATTTTCCTATTTTCAAGTTACCAAATAACTCATGCCTTCATTTTATCTAATATATATAATGTGTTATCACAAGGCAGGATATCATCAATATGAATCGCTAAGAAAGCATTTTCGCTTTTTACTGTTAGACATTTCTTAAGGAAAGCTTCTCTTTTCAATTTCTACACATTAGACTTATGGGATTAAAACTACCATTTTCAGATTTTACAGAATTTAACTTAGAAGAGTCAATGGAGTCTCATAATTAAATTCTTCATGAGCATGTAAAGAATGTATTTCAGGCACACTTGGAAGCTATGAATAATCTCATGCTGTAATTTTTTTTGTACCAGGAGTTGAAATCCTCATGAACATGTACATAGTAGGCAGCCACTATGCCACTGAGCCATATCCCTGTCCCTTATACTAGAATCTCAAATGTGTCATTATTAGTTAGCAACAGCTTTCCAAATAATTAAATAAAACATATCTATTGATATAAATACAACTACTTGGAAAAAACTATGAATACATCTCCTATGAGATCCTTTTGTGGAATATTTCTATTTGTATTACCTTTTTTGTAAGAAATTTCTCTGCTATTACTGAGATTTTATTCACAAAAGCAGTCATACCAATGTAAAATACATGTACCTTCTGTAGATAACTAAAGCTGTAACCTAGAACTACTTAATGTTGTAAAAAGAAAACTAATGTTCTAATGTGAAATTTTATTATGAACAAGAGAAAAAAGAATCTTTGTCGTGATAACACCACCCCTTCCATTGTATATTTCCTCAGATACTTGTAAGCTAGTTATTATTTATAGATTTTTCTTTCTGCATCATGACACAAGGCCAAGACAGCAGGCAAATATAGAAGGCTACTCAGAACTGTCTCTGCTTCTAGGGCAGCAGAGATAGGGTAATGTGAAGATTTTGCAGGGCTGCAGGATAACCAAACTCTTGGCATTCAATGATCCTTTTATATAGTAGCTATGACTTGATATTGGATGGAAACAATCATTTTTAGTGGACGTTAAATCATTTCATTTCTATTTATGTTCTTTCATTTTGTTATGTAATTTATAATGCATGCCCATAGATATGTTTTGAATGTATGCATGACTTGCCAATTACTAGATACTAAGGGCCCTAGGAAATGGAGCCCACAATGCATCTCTGATTTCTCAGCTCCCTTTAGGCTTGAATTCATTGAAGGAACAGCTAGATTTTCTGATGACTGTCTTATCCAGTGCCTGAATAGAAGTCTCATGGGGTTAAGAAGTATAAAGTAGCTCAAACACTTGATCAGTTTTCTCAGGATTTTGCCTCTGGCTGAAGTGATCATTCTTTCCCCTTATTGATTTTCTTTATAAGGAAAAAATTACTTTCTTTTTTGCTACTTACTATGAATGAACAGTGGCATTCATCATTGTGAACTTTCCTTATTGCAATTTAATTTACCTGTCACCCATAAGATATCCCAATCTTATAAGAAAGTAGGACTGCTGTTTAAAATCATGTTCTTGTATAAAAAATCACTTCCTTATTATTTTCTATTTCTTTATTTTATCAAAATCAATATGAACTAAATTATTTTCTAATTTCTGGTAGGAAAACTACTTTTGTACAGGGATATAAATTTACTATTTATTTTCAATAATGTTTTTCTAGCAAAAGGTAATATGGGACTTAAAATAGAAAAGAAAAATTTTAGTACCTGAAACATCTATACCCCAGAAATCAAGAATTAACAAATTGACGAGAACATTTAAATCAAGAGGCTAGCACTGGAAAAAAACATATTATGTATATTTTACTTACATGCAAATAACAAATTCTTTTTTTTT
>NW_004524818.1:3219332-3228363 GCF_000260255.1 Octodon degus | reverse complement strand
CTATTGGATTAATATATTCATAGTTACACAATCACTATCACTAACAATCTCCAGATATTTATCCTCTTCCCAAACATAAACTCTGTACCCAGTGACAATATTTTTCATCTCCTGTCACCCCATGCTCTGCCAATAGTCATTCTACTTTCTATCTCTATGAACTTGACTATTCTTGGTACTTCCTAGATTTAAAACCATAAAGGACTTCTCCTTTTGTCATATGTTGGGACAGAGTTTTCATCTTTTTATAGAAGAATAATGTTATATTTTGTATTACTCAACTTTCCTCTTGCTAGGACAAAATTTCTGACATATACAACTTAGAGGAGAGGTTTACATTGGTTCGTAGGTTTCAATGGGTGGTCAGTTGGCTCCAAAACAGAAACATCATAACCGAAGGTGTTGTCAGATCAACAATGCTTTCTTCCTGGTGTTCAGGAAGCAGAGTACAGGAGAACAGCAACAGAGAAAGGAAGAAAAACCTTCTAGTACCAGGAACTCAACTTCTCCAACAGGGCCACACCTTCTACCAACACTGATGAGCGCAACGCTAGCAAGGCTCAATCACCAATCCAGGAGTGTCTGAACCCAGTCAGATTGACAATCCAGAATAACTAGCACGTATTTCTTGGGCATGTTTCATTGTATTGATCTATATATCTGTTAAGTAACAATTGAGGACAACTGGATTTTGGCTATTTTGATGAACATTGTCATAAACATAAAGGTACAAGAAATTATTTGAGCCCTTGCTTTGTAGTCTTTTAGGTGCATGCTCAGATGTTTCAGTGTTTTGGAGGAATTATTGCATATTGATTTCCATGTGGGGTATAGCATTTTATATACCCAACAGTGGGGAATAAATATTAGAGTTTCCCCATGTACTTTCTAGCACTTATATTGTTACATTTTCATAGTGGATATTCCAAAGAATATGAGGTGGTATCTAACTGCCATTTGGAATTACATTATCCTGGTCATTACTAATATTTAGCATCTTGATCAGTCATATGTCTTTATAGTTTCTCTTAAAGCCCATTTCTTGATTTTGTATTTTTGTTGTTTTGCAGGTGTCATATTATTTTTATTCTGTACATATTAACTCCCTATCAATTATATGAGTAATGAATATTTTTTCCTGTAATTGATTTCAATACACATTTGCAATTTTGGACAATCATTTGAAATAATGCCATGATATATACCACCACTCTGCTGAATTTATTTGTTCTTTTGCTACCTGAAATGAAACACAGGACCTTTTGCTTACTAGGCATGCACTTGTTCTGCTGAGCTATATCCTTGGGTCATACTTTCCTAATTTTTCTATGAGGCATTTTCTTCTACAGCTAAAGTAATGTAAAATGTCAGCACTCCAAATATATCAGAAAAAAATTAATATTTTAATTGAGTTACTTACTTTTCATTAGACATGAAAAAAATATTTCTCAGTTGACAAGTTATTATGTCATCTGCTTGGGTCTGCAGTTCAATGTCAGTAGTATATATCCGTATACTATTATTAATTGCATCTGAGGAACATTGACACCTGTGATAAAACAAGACACAATAAATCACATTAAGGTTTCTATTGAGCCACTCTGCCCAACCTATTTAAATGGAAAAATTCAAGTATATTTTCAGCATTTATTTAAGATTTAAAGGAAAAATGTCAGGAAAAGTGTCTCTATTTGCAATCTTACCACAAAGAAATGCATCTTGTTTGCTTATCTACTCTAAGGAATACCATGAAAATAAGGCCAACATTTTTGCAGTATCCTCATTTTATCTATATATGAATGACTTAAGAAATTCAACTAAATTACCTATAGAGTTCTTTTTCAGTTGGCTCTTTTTTGAAAAGGGCTGGCCAGATAGCTCATTGGACTCAAGCAACTGCTTAGGCAGAGGTCAAAGGCTGGGGTTTGATTCCTGGCATGCTGTGCCAGCCTTGCCCTCCCAGGTGAGCTGAAACAGCAATTGAGACTGGGCATGGTGGGGAGCACCGGTAATCCCAGCACTTGGGAGGCTGGAAACAGGAGAATCACAAGTCTGATCTGTGTAGTGAGACCCTGTAGATCCTGTACTGAATTCATGAAAAAAGAACAAAACTATGCTTACAATATGAATAATCAATACAAGCATGAATATTTGCATTAAAATTTTGGGAAATACAGAAAATCTTATAAGATGTTCTTCAATTTTCTCATATTGTTTATGTTCTTATAGTATACATATTCATTTATAAATAAAGAATTTAGAACTTTGGTCATTTAACTGGATGCATTGACAACATATATTTAGAAGGTTCAGCAGGCATAATTTTTAATTTTTTTTTAATGTCAGGAATCAAACTCAGGACTTTGTGCTTGCCAGATGAGTACTGTACAACCAAGCTATCTCTATGGCCCTTAGCAAGCATAATTTTTAAATACAATTCTAAATTGAAAAGTAGGATATATTTGAAGGCATCTTCTCCATTATTTCAATGAATCACAAGAGAAACAAACAAATATCAATCCAGTTTTCTAGAACATATCAAAACATTTTTGGGGGGAGCAAGATAGATAGGTCAGTGAACTAAAGTGCCTGCTTAGCCAGAGGTAGGGACCAGGGTTCGATCCCTGGTGTGCTGTGTCTCCTTGCCCCTGGGGTGCACTGAGATGGTGATTGAGAATGGACGTGGTGATGCATGCCAGTAATCCCAGAGCTTGGGAGCCTGAGAACAGGAAGATCACTACTAATTTGATCTGTGTAGTGAGACCCTGTAGACTCTGTACTAAATACATTTTAAAAAGTTTGTGAGCAGGAGAAAGACAAAGTGAGAACTAGAAATAAATTCTGTGTCCTACTAATATTGAGAGTAACAAAGTTATCTAAAAAGTGAGAATTTTAGTGACTAATGGTGTGGATTCTCAGTTTATAAGAAAATATGACTTCAAATGGTCAGAACCAATTTGCCAATTCAACTGATTTCCCTACTGGCTAACAGATGAAATGTAGAAGCTTCAAATGTGTCTGTGTCCAAACTGCTAAATACTGCATACTTCATTAAATTCCCATGAAAATGCATTTTATCTGTTTTGCCTACTTGAATTGGGAACAATAGTTTTCATCCATACTGTAATGTCCAGTGCACAGAGTTTCTAATTTTCTGGCAATATTTTCTAAATATTTCAATTTATTTTGTAGACATGTCAAGATGCTCTGCATCAACTCTGCAAATTTAGTTTACTTATCTTTATTACTTTTGTCATTTTGCATTCTTATTTCAGAAGAAGGCAGAAAAGAAGAATGTTATGTTACTGATAAATTAAAAGAAAAATATCTCTGTTGCCATGATAGCGTCTCTCAGTAGATTTATGTTTTGATTTGAAAGTAAAAATCATTGGTCCTATTGGTGTTAAAAACATTGTTAGAACAATAACTGTTGCCAGCAGAAACATCTACCATTGTGAGCAAAAATATCTGCCAATGGAGGCAAGGTCATGCTGCAGGAGAGAAATATAAATATCTTTAAAGAAATATGTTTTTCTTTTCAATTCTTTGATGAAAATGAAGGTACTGGAATAGTTTTAGAACACAGTAATTTTGAACTACGGGCCAATCTTCAAACATTTCAAAGTAGTAATTTTACCCAGTTGACTTTTGTGTCTTTTTATTTCTATTTCCTGGGCTGTCAGTAAATACTGTGTCACGAGCACAGAGTGGGTTTGTCTCATATTGTAAAGCCCAAGAATAATGTGTTCAGAATCTTATCGAAGCCTGGTTGTACATTTGACATTTCTACAAAACTTTCTTTTATTTACTTGTTTCTTTACACAATATGAACTTATTGATAGTGCACAGGAATCACATACTATCTGGGTCCAGGGAATATTCACCATTAGAGACTTCACACTTTAAGTGAAATAACATAATTTCCACATGCTCCCTGAGAGTCTGCTATCAGGCCAATTAAATAAATATAACATTTAATGGCCATGAGGCACAGTGTGTAAAGTTATAAAATTGTGATCAGAATATAAACTGAGGCTGGTGTATATTATATACTTTGCAGAAGTCACAGTAAAGGATGACAGTCAAGATTCAATGTTTTCTGAAAATAAAGCAAGGCCTTTGTGCATTATATTGTTAGTGGATATTAAATGACAAAGCATTCTTCTGTATGACAGGTCATCAGTAGAATCAATCTTTAGCATTAACCATAATTCCATGGTATGTTAATAATATATGAATATTAAATACACATTCATTTTATCAATATGCTACTAAAGGAATTAATATAATTTCATAAATATCTTTAAAGTGATTCCCTTTATTCGCATGGCACAGTGTAGCACGTGACGGTATGCTTTTTATAGATAGCAGGCCAAATTTTGAATCCTAGGTGTGTTGCTTTGTAGATGTTTCATCTTGAACAATAATCC
Source organism: Octodon degus (assembly GCF_000260255.1). NCBI lineage: Eukaryota > Metazoa > Chordata > Mammalia > Rodentia > Octodontidae > Octodon > Octodon degus. The sequence goes on along the minus strand of NW_004524818.1, from coordinate 3,223,933 downwards.
TAACTTTCTGCATCATGTTACCTCAGTAACACAATTAATATAGATTATTCAGTCTGTTTTCATAAGGTTTATTCCTTTATTCATCTTAATGAGAAAAAAGATAAAATATCAATGAAACAATTTCAAAACAGGATAGTAGGATTGTTAGAATAATCAATTCATTGCATTTTGTTGTCTTCATAGTGGTTATTCATAGGACAAGGTAGAGACATGGTATCTTGTCTAAACAATATTAATACAAACTTTTATTCTCAATGAACTAAGAGAAAGTAGCTGTATAGCTATCCTAACAATGTTTAGACTGGCTTCAAGTATGAAAATGTCCTTTAAAGACTTCTCCAAATATAGCTTCTCTGACTACAGTGGAACACCCATCTCTGACCAAACAATATGATAAAGTGGGATATGTTGGGAGCCATGAAACTAGGAAATCAATCAAATATACGTAGCTGGCACTTGGCCCAGTGCCTAAAGCAAACAAGCAACCTTACTCCTGAGATGAACATCCTGTCTGGTTAAGGTTAGTTATCAGCTGCTAGGCAACCTAGTGTCATGTGTTACTAACGTCACAGAAGTGCAGGCAAAGGACCGTTTTATTGTCATAAGGTTTAAATGAGTTATTAGACAAATTGTTTGAATAGTGCCAAGGTGCCAGATAAATAAATGTAACAAATGTATATTTCAAAGGCTCTTGACCACCAATTTTGATAGAGAATTCAAATATCTAACATGTGCTTCCACCTTTCCTACCTTCGTATTTAGATAATTTGCCTTTATTTATATGTCCTAAAACAATCTGGATCCCTAAGGTATTAAGGAACAAAGGTACAGATGAAAATAAATTTTGTGTGGATGTAATACAAAGAATCTGTATTTAATGAAAAATAATTTTATGAAGAAAAGTATAGTTATGTACAGATTACCCAATTTTTGCTGCATTGCCAATATGACCATAGATTGTAGAAACCAGGATATGTTTTTGAGGCTTTAATTACAACTCTGTATCCTCATGCAGGGAGATGCCATAAGAAATACTCATCATACACAGGAAGAAAAATGTGATACAAGCCAAGTGTTACAAAGTCCTACAAACAGTTTCATATGTAAAAGTAATATTAAGTCATATCTTTTGTAAGGACTAAATAGGATAGCAATTGAGCAAAGTGTGAGAACTTAAGTAGGTGAAAATGTTGGTTTTGTATCTGGAGTTTTCCCCTGTATTTCATCATAATTGGTAGAATTGGTATCACTCTATTTCAGCTTTCCATAAAGAAGAAGAAGTTGAGGACTGGCCAGATAACTCAACAGATGAAAGCACCTGCTTAGGCAGATGCAGGGTCTAGGGTTTGATTCCCTATGTGCTGTGCCAACCTTGCCCCTGGCACACGCTGAGATGGTGATTGAGACTGGGCACAGTGGCATGCTTTTGTAATCCCAGTGCTTGTGAGGCTGAAAACAGAAGGATCACTACGACTCTGATCTCTGTAGTGAGACCCTGTAGGCCCTGTACTGAATGCATAAAAAAGAAGAGGAAGTTGAATGTCAAATTCTTCCCTTATTATACCTACTTCTTATTATACTGAATGAACCTTTCCAATTAATACATTTCTTCATATATATAGAAACTTACACATCAGATTTTAATAGCAACGTTTACTTTTTTCTTCTTACTATTGGCTCATACTGTTTCCTACTGTTACTGAAATATAATGAAGAACTTAGAGGTTTCATATTTAAGATTTGATTGTAGGACCTTACACAAATTATTTAACATATCCAAGCTTTTTCTCACCTACAAATTGTATGATAACATTTACATCCTAAGATGATGGTATAAGATAAACTGGTGCATTTGAAATAATAATTTCCCCAGATTTAAAACTCCTTTTCAAACATTTTCATATATTTTACCTCAGTGGAAGTATGAGACCTGAGAGATATCACATTCCAAATAGAAGAATTCCTGGCTGCATTTTTCAAACTAAGTCTACGTAGTGAGAAAAACATTAAGAAGGACAACTGTTTCTCATTTTATTCCCCCTTGTTTTGTATTTCTGCATGCGTAAGCAATACCTCAAAATATAGACCTTAAAATCATAAACATTTGCTGTTTCCCAGCGTCTGTCAGCCATTGACCCCTGGATCAGGTTTTCTTGCAAAGAAATCGTCAGTGTCATTCATGGCCTCAAATCAAGGCTGGAGAAGGACAGACACGATGAGATGTAAAGCCAATTTGCATTCTGATTATCATTTGGAGATGCAAGAAAACAACAAGCAACCACAAAAGAAATGGTTCTCTGTTGTGCCTCAATAAATGGAACATAGAAATTGCAGTAGTAGTCTTTTCCTGCCAACTTGGCATGGCAAACAACAGAAGTGCTCCTAAATCCTCGAGTAAGGTGCAGAGACAGTAGGAAAAGTCATACTTGAAAGTCCTAGTAGGATAAATGGAGAAGGTTCCAGGGGTTTCCTGCAAACATCACATCCCTTAAGAACACCACTGGTTCTAGGAAGCAGATGGAGAAGCAGCACATTCTCCCGTGCCATTATCAGCCAAGTCTGGCATTGTACAATCCCTAAAGAATCCAGTTATGAGGCTGGTGGGATAGAAGGAGTGGTTCTTTCAGGGACTAGGCTTTTCTTTGGCTTTCTTATCAGGTATTCTGCTAGGTTAAGTAGTAGGTATGGATTGCAGGAATATTTAGACTAAGTCATAGTAAGGAAAAGAACATTTAATTGATTCCACACTTGAATTTGCAAATAATTTGTTTTATTTTAGCAGTGCATGTTTATAGCACATGTAATTTACATTCATTTTAGGAATGAGGCACAAGGTTGATTCTTTCTGAATCTCCTTCCCACGTACTCCATCTCTCTAGTTTATTTATTTATTTATTTATTTATGTGCTTGGCACAGAGCCTCACTAGGTAGCTCAGACTCGTAGTGATCCTCTTGTTTTCAGCCTCTCCAGAATTAGGAGTACAGGCATGTACCACCATGCCCTGTCTCCGTGGCTTGCTCAGTGTGCCCAGGCACAGGGCTAGTATGGCTGCTGGTGGAGGGATGCAACCCAGGTTCCTGTGCTTGCCTAAGCAGGTGCTTATTCCACTGAGCTATCTCATTGGCCCCCATCCTTCTCTTTAAATCTTCTTTCACAAATTTAATTCTTCTTTTGTTTTTCATGTTTTGGACACAAGATTTGCATTCACTGTGGTTGTTTAACACAGGTACGTGACAAATTCTAAATCCCATTGCTATGCCTTCCCATGCACGTTCCTCATTGCCTTCAGTCTCCCAGATCCTCTCCTGTTTGCAACAGATCTGTGTTTGTTTCTATCAGTCTTTTATTTTTCTCTTTTTCTGCATTTTGCCACATGGTGTTTAAGATTGTGTGACTGATTTATTTTCCTCAAAATTATATTTTTCCTTGTGACTCCATTTTCCAACAAATATTTCCCATTTATTATTTTTATAGTGGTAATGGTGCTTTATGAGTAGATGGGGCATTTTCTTTACCCATTCGCCTGTTGATGGGCATGCAGGCTATATCCAGGGTTTAACAATGAATTATGCTGCAATAATCATTGGTAGGCATGAAATGCTGTAGCATGATATCTCTATTTCTGTTGGGAAAATATCTAGTAGAGGAATAGCTGAGTCAAATGGAATCTCTAACTTTACTTTTTTTGAGCAATCTTCATATGTGTTTAGTTCCATAATGATTTTATAAGTTTATTATTTTTAAGTTTGTAAAATGGCTTGTTTTATTGATATATGCCTAGTGAGCTGATAGGGCATTTCTTGTATTTCTTTTCTACTTTACTTTTTTATTGTAAAGAGAAGAAAAATAAGTAAAGAATGGTATAAAAATTTCAAAGCAAGATTGTAGAAGATGAAGATGAAAATCTACAATGTACTAAACATGGTTGTACTAGATTAAAGGGCTTACTTCATACCTTGGTACATTATAGGTGCTTATTCAATGGTAACAATTACTATTTTAATTATTTCTAATGTAATGTAATTTAACTTCAGAGCACTTCATAAGCATCAGTGCTCTATGTAAAGAATTATCTCTATTGGAGTGAAGGGCCTGTGTTCATGCTTGGGTTCACGGAGTAATGATAAAAGTGTCTTCAGAATTCTTTGGCTAGTAATAATAGTGCTTGCATTTGAACCTTGAAACCAGGACTAGTACTAACTGTCTTCTTACTTATTTTTAAGGTAGAAATTGATGTGCAGGCAACACAATGTCATCCTGAAAACTGTGACAACACAACTCATGAAAATGGTATTTGGAAATAGATAATAGCTTATGGAAAATGAACTGGTCAGTTTTCTTATTAACAAAATTTAGATGTAGGGCAGGTGAGTTAGCTCAGAGGACTAAATGCCTGCCTAGGAAAGGGCAGGGGCCAGAGTTCAATCCCTGGCAGCACATGCCACATCAGCCCTACCCATGGGCATGCTGAGCAAGCAACTGAGTCTGGGCATGGTGGCATGTGCCTGTAATCCCAGCATTGAGGAGGCTGAAAACAGGAGGTTCAATAGAAACCCAAGCTGCATAGTGAGACCCTGCACAAAACATCAAAAAAAATTA
>NW_004524818.1:3209752-3211887 GCF_000260255.1 Octodon degus | reverse complement strand
GATATACTATTGACAAAGAAACTGAGGACTAAAATCACACAATTGTTATGCTAATAAGCCAGAATTAAGACCCATTTGCACTGGTTGAGATGCTCATGTACTTAACACATTTCTCAAGAATGGACTAAGTACCTCACATGATCAAAGTGGAGAAAGCACTACACACCAGTTAACCTTGACTGTCAACATGACTAAGTGAAGAATCTCTTGGAAAAGTGGTTAGATTGTGTGGGCACTGATCTCATCCATGGAGCAGTGAACTGACCAATTCACAGCTGAATGGTGTCATTAGATCTGATCTCAAAACTTTCTGTCACTCTATCGCTTTTCTCTGCTTCCAGCCATTTTGAGGACAGGAAATCTGCTTCACTGCATCCTTCTACTATGATCTTTCTGTTTAAAATCCAGCCAGACATGAATTGAAATTAATAAAACCAAACCAACTAAATGTATCCCACATTCAGTTGTGTATGGGGGTATTTCGTTATATCACCTTGAAAGTGGACAAACCAAACCCACGCGCAACATGAGTGAGACCCTCTTCCACAACTTTGGCACCCCCACAGCCACTCAGCAGCCCCCCCCCCACATATGAGAAGTGAGTGAGAACTTCTGCACCATTCTCAGGACCCACAGATCCAGCCTAAGCACAGGCCCAGTGAGTGTGTGGGAAAGATTCCGGCTACCCTGCACCCACAGGACCTGTCTGGACCAAACCTAGGTGCAGCAACAGTGAGACCCACTTCCAAGCCCCTTGGATCCCCTCCAGCATTATGCAGCCCCCTCACAAACCCGCCCAGTGAGTGAGAACTTCTGCCTCGTTCTCCAGACACAAAGATCTACCCCTAGACCAGGCCCTGTGAGTGTGTGGGAGAGCTTCCCTCTCCCCTACTCCCTCTTGTCCCATTCAGACTCAGCTCAGCCCTGGCATACAGGCCTACAGTGGAACACTGCAGCTGCAGTCTTCGCTTAGACAGTAGGGGACAGAACCACCCAGCTAGTACAGGAGCAGAACATCTTGCCAGAGGGGCACAACAGGTTCACTCCTAAAGGCTGAATCAGGAAGGAGCTGAGCACAGCAGCCAGAACCAAATCAGGTACAACTGCATAAATCAAACTTTATAGATATGCACCTGAATTTCAGTAGTTGCTATGCTTCTAACTGCACCAAACTCTACAACAAAGATCAGTTGAGAGTGATGTACAAAATGACACTGAGAAGGAGCAAAATGCAATCTCAGACACGAAGCCCAACCATAACAAGTGCACAGGACAATAGCATAGAACAAATTGCAAATCCCACAGCTGAAATCAATGAATCAACCACTTCTGAAATAAAGAAACAACTGCAGAAAGGTATAGAGGAACTCAAATCGGAAATACTAAAAGAAATCTCTGAATTAATAGCATCTGAAGTAAAGAATCAAATGCAGAAACATATGGAGGAAAGCCAATGTCCACCCACAAGTGCAGAGGACACTAGTTCCGCTGAAATGTATGCAATTAATAGCAACGAAAGTAAATAAGCAATATCATAAAGGCATAGAGGAACTCAGAGTGGAATTAATTTCTGAAATAAAAAAAAGAAATCTCCAAACTCGCAGCATCTGAAGTAAAAAATCAAACACAAAAGCATATGGAGGAAAACCAATATGAAAAAAAACCACTGCAGTAAAAGACTTAATAACTGCTTCTAAAGAAGACATTGATTAAAAATTAGAGATTAGAAAAATGACAGATTCTTTGAATGAGCAATATGGGAAAGAAATAGATAGCATGAAGCAGAGGCAAAGAGACACAGAGGAACCTAAAATCTCAATCACAAGCTTGCAAAACCGTTTGAGTGAAAGTGAAGACAGAGTTTCAGATATTGAAGATGCTGGTGCACCTAGTGAAAAGGTAAGAAAAGATCTCTTAAAAACAGCTAGGATACAGGAGAAAAAAATCATCACTTGCAAAAATGAACAATGTGAGACTCATAGGTATCAATGACAAAGAAGGAGTCAATACAAATGACATTAAAATATGGGTAGAAGTAATAGCAGAAAACTTCCCAAATATGTGGAAAGAATCTTGATATCCAGGTAACCGAAACATACACAAGGTCCAGTATCCTCAACACAATTAAAAACACA
>NW_004524818.1:3208314-3209262 GCF_000260255.1 Octodon degus | reverse complement strand
AACAAATCTTAATGGACATGAAAAGTCTAATGTCCAATACCACAATCTTAACAGAAGACCTTAATACCCCCTTGTCTAAAAAAGGTAGGTCAAACAGACAAAAAAATTAGCAAAGAAATAACAAAACTGAACCAGAGCTTGAAACAAATTGACTTAATGGACATATACAGAGTGTTCCACACAAACACAGCTGAATACATATTTTCCTCAGCTACATATGGGTCATTTTCTAAAATAGACCACATACTGGTCCATAGGTCATGCTTAAGTATATGTAAGAAAACAGAAAGTAACCTACGCATATTATCTGACCACAGTGCATTGAAAATGGAAATAAATGACAAAAGAAACCAGAAAAATACCCTCAATACATGGAAATTAAACAATACTCTACTCTAAAAACAATGGGTCACAGATGAAATTAAACAAGAAATTCAACAATATCTACAATTCAATGAAAATACATGCACAACCTATCAGAATTTATGGGATAGGATGGAAGTAGTTCTCAGAGGGAAATTTATAGGTGTGAACTCACGCATAAGGAATACACAACACGAACAAATAAACACCCTAATGCTGCACCTCTAACCACTAGAAAAGAAAGAGCAAAACCAGAGCCCAAAGAGGAGAAGAAATCATAAAGATTAGAGCAGAAATTAACTCAATTTATACAAAGAAAACAATTAAAGAATTAAAAAAGCAAAAAGCTGGTTCTTTGAAAGAATAAATAAAATTGATAAGCCCTTAGCAAAACTCATCGAAAAGAGGAAAGAAAAGATTCAGAGACCAGCAATAAGGAGCAAAAAGAGTGTAATTACCACAGACCCAGTGGAAATTCAGAAGATTATCCATGGCTACTTTGAGAATCTTTATTATCACAGAACAGAAGGCACAGATGAAGCAGACATATTCCTAGAAAGATAAAAATTACCAAAACTAAATCAA
>NW_004524818.1:3189565-3207733 GCF_000260255.1 Octodon degus | reverse complement strand
CATTTTCAAAGTTCTACAGAAAATTGAAACAGAAGGCCTCTACTTCAATCTCTTCAAAACCATTTCTGAAAACTCAATGGCTAACATAATTCTAAATAGTGAAAACCTAAAATTTTTTAAGCTTAGATCGGGTAGAAGACAAGGATGTCCTCTGTCATCACTCCTATTTAATATAGTTCTGTAATTATTAGCTACAGCCATTAGACAAGAGAAAGAAATAAAAGGAATAAGAATAGGAAAAGAAGAAGTCAAATTATCATTATTTGGGAAGACATGATACTTTACTCGGAAGACTCAAAAAACTCTACCAAAAAACTTCTAAAATTAGTGCACAAATTCAGTAGCATAGCAGGATACAAAGTCAATACCCAAAAGTCAATAGCATTCCTCTAAAAATATGAAAAACACACTGAGTGGGAAATTATAGATGCAGTAACTTTTACAATAGCACCGAGGAAAATGAAATATCTTGGATTAATCTAACTAAAGAAGTCAAAGATCTTTTCAAGGAAAATTGCAGTACACTTAAAAAAGAGATCATAGAGTATTTCAGAAAACTGAAAGATATTCCTTGCTCCTGGATAGCAATAACAAATATCGTGAAGATGGCCATACTCCCAAAATTGCTATAAAGATTTAATGCAATCCCTATCAAACTACCACCATCATAGCTCACAGACCTAGAGAAAACATTCGTAAAATTTACTTAGAACTAGAGAAGACCTAGAATAGCAAAGGCAGTCCTGGGCAAAAAAAGACAAGGCAGGTGGCAGTATAATTTCTGACTTGAAATGGTACTACAATGCTACTGTGATAAAATCAGCATGCTACCGGCAACAAAATAGACCAGAGGATCAATGGAATAGATTAGAAGATGAAGTAACCTCTCCAAAAACACTCAGTCACCTTATCTTTGACAAAGACGCCAAACATACTCACTGGAAGAAGATAGCCTCATTAACAAATGGTGCTGGAAAACTGCCTCTACATGCCAAAACCTAAAGCTTAACCCAGGTCTATCACCATGCACTAAACTAAAGTCAAAATGGATTAAAGAACTAAATATTAAAACAGAAACACTAACTTTCCTGGAAGAGAAAGTAGGAGGAACTCTTGAAGACATAGGGGTAGGCAAAGATTTCATGAACAAAATTCAAATCTCACGGGAAACAGTTGAAAGAATTAACAACTGGGACCTGCTCTTACTGAGAAGTTTTTTCACGTCAAAAGAAATTACCAACAAAGTGAAAAGAAAAACCACAAATTTGAAAAAGATCATGACAAATAAGTACTCAGACAAAAGTCTACTGTCTAGAATTTATAAAGAACTAAAAAACAGTAGGACCCCAAAGTTTAAAGACCCAGTCCAGAAATGGACATCCAAGATGAACACACACTTCTCAGATGATTAAATTAAACAAGTGAATAAATATAAGAAAAAAATGCTCCACATCACTGGCCATCCATGAAATTCAAAAAAAAAAAAATTAAGGTATCATCTCACCCCAGAAAAATGACTACCACAAAAAATCAACCAAGAAAAATGCTGGAGAGGCTGTGGGAAAAAGTAAACCTTCTCCACTGCTGGCGGTAAGGTAGACTGGGGAAAACATTATGGAAATCACTGTGGAGATTCCTTAGAAAACTAGGACGGGCAATCCCATTCAAATCAGCTATTTCCATACTGATAATTTTCCCAGAGGATCTGAAAACATCATATCACAGTGATATAGGTGGACTTATGTTTATAGCAGCACAACCTGTGATAGCCAAGTTTTGGAAACAACCAAGGTGCCCATCACCTGAGGAATGCATGAAACAGATGTGTCATTTTTATGCAATGGAGTATTACTCAGTTATAAAAAATGATAAATTCGAAGTCTTTTTATTTTAGGGGGTGCCACTTGAAGATACACTTATAAGTGAAATAAACCAGACACACATGTATAAATATCTTGTAGTCTCCCTAGTATAATATGTAAAAAGTAGAAATACAAACAGAAAGGTATCATACAAATAAAAGGAAAGCAAGAACTTGAGGACTAGACAATGAAGATGGAGCAAGGAGGAAAGCTAGGAAACATGACAGGCACAAGCCATACAGTATATGTACAAGATGGGTAAGGCAGTGATCCTGAGAATCTTCAGAAGATTTTCAAATCTAGCAGTTAATTGGAAGGATTCTCACCCTGACTAACTATACATGCTGACACCTGTGAACTAAGCAACTGCGCTGAAGATAGCAATTTGTAATAGTTCATTGATACTTGGAGTGCCCGTAATTCTGGTCTTCTGAATACTTTCTACTTGTCATGACACTCGAGTTTCTTCTGTGCTGTCTCTCTGGTAGATGTTGGTTAAAAAGGGAGGGGGTTCATTTCTTCTGTGTATTCTATTCTGTGAGAGTAAAGATTCTCAAAGTAGCTATTGATAATCTTCTGAATTTCCACTGAGTCTGTGGTAATTACACCCTTTTCATTCCTTATTGCTTATATTTGATTTTTTTCTTTCCTCTTTTTGATAAGGTTAGCTAGGGGCCTATCGATTTTATTTAATCTTTCAAAGAACCAGCTTTTTGCTTTTTTAATTCTTTGAATTGTTTTCTTCGTCTCAATTGAATTGATTTCTGCTCTAACCTTTATGATTTCCTCCTGTCTTTGGGCTCTGGGTTTGGTTTGCTCTTCCTTTTCTAGTTGTTGAAGGTGCAGCATTAGGGTATTTATTTGTTCCCGTTCTGTTTTCCTAATGTGTGAGTTCACAGCTATGAATTTCCCTCTGAGAACTGCTTTCATCGTATCCCATAAATTCCGATAAGTTGTGCTTGAATTTTCATTGAATTGTAGATATTGTTGAATTTCTTGTTTAATTTCATCTGTGACCCATTGATTGCTGAGTAGGGTGTATTTAATTTCCATGTATTTAATGTTTTATAAGAAATAAAGACATGCTGTTATGTTGAGCTGTGGGGGACTCAGGTCAACAATTTCTGACATTGCCAGTTAAGTGGAAGACCCAATACTATTATGGGATACTGGACTGTTTTAGAATATTTTGCTGAGTTTACACACTTATAATATTCAAATAATGGAGCCTAACAAAAAAAGGGTATACAGATGAATGTCTATTTTGTATCTGTGTATTCAAAGTGGTTAGGATAGATATATAGTTACATTCTCTTAATGAATAGAATGATTTGTTCTAATGGTGTTTGTAAATAGGATATCAAGTCCATATCTTGTACAGCAATTAACCACTAGGAAGAATGTATGCAGTGTGTTAATTATTGAAACTGTCCTACCGATTTGATTTGAAACTGTCTCATTGCTATTTGTTTATCAATAAAATTATGGCCAAAAAGGAGGGGGTGGTGAATGAAGGGAGGAAGCAGGAAAAGGAGTTTTGCAGGACTGTCCGGCAACAATTTTTTATATGGTTAGATTTCTGGATTTATGTGTAAACATATATAACATTTTATTCCTATTTTTAAATATATTTTAATTTTTTGTAATATGCTGTAGGGACTTATAGTTTAACATATTAATACTTGAGGAAAAAAACCTGTTCCATGTTATACAAAATATGTTTTATATTCAGACAGATAGTGCAATTAAGCTCAACCGTCTAGTTTGCATGGTAATAACAATAAGCTTGTCTTCTTGAGTGTTAACATCCTAAATTTGCAGACCAAAAATTAGAGAAAAAGGAGGGCCACAAGGACAGCCAACATTTTGGCCTTAGCCATCCAAAGTCATTTAAAACTCTGGACATATGAGAACCTGAACTATAACATCATGTAACTCAGTTGTGTCCCAAATTTTCTGATCAAAGAGATTATGGGGTAAAAGAGGAAAGTGACTGATGATGTAGTGTGCCTAATGAGGGTCACATGGAAAGAAATCATTCTCTCAGGCTTTCACAAAGAGTAAATTGGCCAAACAATATCCGTGACTCTTCCACATGATTGATACTGACAATGGATCTACAAACTGAGGTATAGTGTTACAGGATTAATCCTGAGGGGATTTGACTGACCTTATCAGATCCAAAAGCTACAATTCTTGTTAAATAGATCTTCCTTTATCTTGGTCTTAACCATCCAGCATAAAATTATAAAAACAAAGTACAAAAAATAAAGCCTTGTTGTTATATTGAGCTATAGGGGACTCAGGTCTACAACTTCTGACATTGCCAGTCAAGTGGAAGGCCCACTACTATTATGGACTACTGGACTATTTTGGAATATTTTGCTGAGTTCACACACCTATAATATTTAAATGACTTAACTAATCGAACAAAGGGGATACAGATGAATGACCATTTTTTATATTTGTATTCAAAATGGCTAGCATAGATATATAGGTACCTTCTCTTAATTCAATGAATAGAGGTTTTTGTTCCAATAGTGATTGTAAGTAGGATATCATGTCTGCATCTTGTGCAACAAATATCCACTAGGAAGGCAGTATGCATTGTGTTAATTATTGAAACTATCCTACCAATTTTATTTGAAACTGTCCCATTGCTATTTTTTTCTCAATATAATTGTTTAAAAAATAAACAAAGAGGGTGTTAGAAAGCACAGCTAGATCAGCAAAGAAGGTCTGGAGCCCAGCAATTTCAGAGATGATTTTTGAGTTCTGCATAGTTCGAGGGATAACCCACTACAACTACTGGACTATATTGGATTATTTTACTGAATTCAACCACCTACAATATTTAAATGGCAATGGAATACCCATCTCTGACTAAACTAAATTGAAAAAGCCGATACAAATGAAGGACTATTTTGCATCTGTACATACAGAATAGTTAGGTTAGGTATACAGCTATTTTCTCTTATTTTAATGAGAAGTAATATTTGTACTAATAGTGTATGGACAGGATATCATATTTGCATCTTGTACTATGAATAAGTACTACAAAGACAACAATATGTAATGCATTAATTATTGTAACTGTCCTACTACCCTGTTTTGAACCTGGCTCATTACTATTTTTATCTCAATAAAATTAATAAAAAATAGGTAAAGTGAACTAGTACGCACTGCAAATGAGATTTGGAGAAAGCTTCAATTGCATTTGATTTAGAATTTTGCTATAGACTAGCTGAACACCTTTGAGTAAACTCCTAACAATTTCTGTCATTGCCAGTCAAGCAGAAGACCCAATACTATTATGGGCTACTGTACTCTTTTAGAATATTTTGCTGAATTTACACACCTATAATATTCAAATAACAGAATTTAACACAAAAAGGGGATACAGTTGAATATCCATTTTGTATCTGTGTATTCAAAGTGGTTAGGATAGATATATAGTTACAGTCTCTTAATGAATAAAGCAATTTGTTCTAATAGTGTTTGTAAATAGGATATCATGGCCGCATCTTGTACAACAATTAACCACTAGGAAGAATGTATGCAATGTGTTAATTATTGAAACTATCTTACCAATTTGATTTGAAAATAAAATTGACTAGCATAAAAAATAAAGAAAAAAAATTGACTAGCAAAAAAAAAAAAAATATTGGCCAAACTCATTTTCCTCACTTGGTGCCGGATCTTCCATGCCAAGTTGGTGGTAAGAATGAAAACAATCAGTTTTGACAGCCTCCCAAGTGCTGGGATTACAGGCGCATACCACCACTCCCAGTATTAATTGCTATCTCAGTGCACCTCAGGGGCAGGGTCATCCTGGCAGGCCCCAGTATTGAACTCCTGGCCTCTGCACCTGCTTGCAGGCATTTTAATGCACTGAGCTATTTGGCCAGCCTGTATACCTCCTCTAGGAAAAGAATTTCATACTCTTAAAATTCACTATGTAGTATTTAGATTATTTCCTGCACCTATCCTTCCATCAATCCATCTATATATTCTTTACCACATTCATTCTACCAAAATTTGAATATCAGCTTCAACTTTGCCTTAATGATTCAGACTTTTCAAAGATGTGTGTAAATACACAGCCTTGGACAAACATATCTGAATTGAATTGCAACCTCAAACTGTCACATAACATTAAAATGGAAATAATAAAACTATCTATCTCATACTGTCATTGAGACTCCTAACTTCATGTGGAAAACTCCATGTAGTGCCTGGCAGAGGACAAGTACTTGCAATCCTTCGTTATGATCCATATATTTTATCATTTACATCTCTTATCATCATCTTTTTTATTTTATGAAAATACTCAAAGTTTCATATCACAATAACAAGAAAATAACAAAAGGTTATACAATATCAATTATCTTCACAGTAGTTACAAGCACACCTCAATTTATGAAGAACTGTTCACTGCAAAACTTACTATATCTTAATTGGTTCTCTGGCAACAGAAGACCTGTGTCCCTAGACATAATTGGTTATCTGGAAACAGAAGGACTATTTCCTTAGAGACAATCTTATAAACATTTCTCAGACCGTTAAGTTACCCTGCCAACTCCATTAAAGTAATTCTATAATTGTCTAAATATTGTTTGTCAAGAGTCAGCCAAAGCACATGTCAGAGATCTTCAGAACTCCAAAAAGGAGGCAGAGAAATACATTGGTGGAGTGAAAAGTCAAAGGTACTGATTGTAACTATGTAGCTATCTGTGAAGGAGAGTGAAATCACTGATATTTAAAGACTATTGAATTCTATTAAAATAGGTTTGAATAAATTTCTTAGTTCTATTCCAATAAATTATTGAAGAGGCAAAAACATACTTGGATAAAAGACTACCCAGTTTGAGTGGAAGGTCAGTGCAGATTTAGGACAGTAATTTCTCAATATGGGTGAAGCAGATAAAGATAACAGAATTTGGTTTTGGACAGACATCCAGGGGAAAGCAAAAATTGCACTTCTCTAAGGCCAGAAAATAAAGAGGCCATATATCTATCTGTCTCTTTAGCCTCAAACTTGTGCTCTGATATTTCACTCTTCCTCCTCAGCTTGGGTAGCTAAGCAGTGATTAGATCAAGGATGACTTTGTGTCCTGCTAAGACATTTAGGAAGCATCCTGAAGACCCTGGTGAGTCACTTCAGAGATATAATTCAGGGAATGAGCCCTAAACTATTAGTCTCAATTATTGCTGATTACTTTCCATGTGAATTTAATGTTATATCCTACTTCCAAGCAACTGGACAAAATACTGTGATGGAGATTCTGTTTGGAATCTTTTAGTATATTTCACTGCTAATGAAGCAGTCATGGAAAGATAAACATTTCACATATTAATGTAGCAATATTTTGGGTTATGTTAGAAAGCTCAGTGTTTATAAACAGCATTGCTATATTATTTTTAACAAGCTAGGATGCAATATTCATTACTCTCATTGCCATTTTAGAGGTCACTAGATATGGAGACTCCTGGCAGCATTTCTAGTAAGCTAAACACTTTAATATATAATGTAAAAGCTTTTGGTAGAGGAATATAAGGTGAGCTAGAGTGTCCACTCAGCACTAAGGCATACATGGTTTTTCTCCTCTATTGAATCAAATTTGTTGACATGTTACCTCATACAGCCTTTAAAATCTGATGTCTTTCTGGATTTATTGTAAACTCTGCAAACAGTATCGTGAAACTCATGGAACATTATCTCTCCTGGTGTTCTCTCTCCAAAGAGGATGCTTAATAACTTCATCTGCCTGGAAGGGCTTGGCACTGTGGAAATTAGACTACTTTGCTTGGCCAGTAAGTGGGCAATAGAAAAATATTTACATACTCCAAAATGCATTCATCGATTATTTAAGCACTTCCTTTACCTGCCTCTCAGGAGATTATCAAAAGTTGAGGTAAGGCAAAAGTATTTGCTCAATCTGCAGTGCTATCAGTATACTAATAGGTATTATTTCTTCTTTTTTTGGTATTATTTCTTCTTACAAAATAAAAGCAGATAAAATATCTGAACGTTTGAATTTTTGAAAGTTTAGAATTCTACCATTTTCATGAACTAAAGCTTTAATTTACCTAGGAGAAATTATACCTACAATGTTTAAAGATTTTCCAGGTCCTACAGAGCCATAATCAATGGCAAGAAATACTTTCTCTATGAATCTGGTGTTTCTGTTGTGTGTATTATCTGGAAAATAGAAAAACTTGGTATATAACTCTTATAGATTTATTAGATTACAAACCTATAGGTTAGAATTTTGAGCCTGATTTCACTAGAGTAAATTTTAAATGCCAGCAGGGTAAAATTCCTTTCTTGAGGTTAGAGCAGTTTCTATTTCCTTGTCCTTTCTAACTTTTAGGGACCATTTGCACTCATTGATTCTGGACTACCTTCTTCCATCCCTAAATCCAGCAGTGTATCACTTGCAACTATGTCTTTTTCCTCCTCTCCCTTCACATCGCTTTTTCTGAGTGATCTCTTTGCCTCCCCCTAATAAAGAACGCAATACTGAACCAATTTGAGCATCTAAAATGGTTTCTCCTCTCTGATTATTAATTGTTCAGCACCCAGTTGTATGTTTCAACTTTTGTCTCAATAAGAAGGTGTTTTGTGCACATTTCTTTTCTTCCTTTTTTATTTTTAATATACAATTCTTTTATTCTGTAAAGGGTAACAAAATATACAGAAAAAAACTTTCCCTTTTTAAAAGTAATGTTACAAACTCATATTATCACTTACATATAAATACTATACCTGATTATTAGTTAGGTGTAAGTCCAACAATGTATTCTTATAACTGTTAAAAAAAAAAAAAAAAAAAAAAAAAAAAAAAAAAAAAAAAAAAAAAAAAAAAAAACCCAAAAGTTTATCGGAGTCCTCTTATAGTATCGATCCTAAGTGACTGTGGCAGATTCTGCCGGTTGAACAGAATGTCTGGAGGAAGGAAGTCATTGTATGTGGTAGCTTTTTTAGTTTTCTATGAAGTATGATCAGGCAATCACATCTTATAAATGTGTGGTGAGTAGAAGAGACAAGAAAAGGGATAGAAATGGAAATAGGACTTCAGGGTACATGAGAGAAGTTTCTCTGAGTTCAGTAGGTGATAGCCATGTAGTCCATTTGAAGGGTTTTATTACTTGCCTCTTTTTCACTTTTCAAGAAAGTTTAGTCTGCTCTTTTAGCTCCGCTCAGTTGTTTATAATCTCCCCTTGAATTTCATTTTCTCTGGAATCCTTTAGGCACACTGTATCTCTGCTCCCTGGAAAGCACCAGTTGTACTTTCATTCAACTCCCAGAATAATTCTAAGCACATATTCGTATTAAAGAATTTCTTACCTTTCCTACCCAATCTAATCTCTCTTTTTTGCTCCTTGTGAGTTGTGTTTATGTCAAGCCAGTTCCACATGCATCAGAATTGATTGATTGATTGTGTGTGCCTTCCCCTGGTGAGTTGTGAGTTCTACACGTTTGGGCCTGCACACTGCTTCATTTTGCATTTCAGTGTGCACTGCAGATTCTGGCACACAATAGAGGGCTGGAGAGATAAACTCATAGTTACTTGAATATGCAACCAATTTGGAGAATCAAGAGGCTGTGATGCCCAAGTAGAACATGGACTCAATAGCTTTTGCTCTGTTATCACTATTTTCTTGCTTTTCCACATGTTTAAAGCTGGCAAAGATTGGGGCTGGGGAGATAGCTCAGTAGAGTAAGTGCTTGCCTTGCAAGTGTAGGGTTCTGAGTTCAATCTCTGGTAATGCAAAAAAAAAAAAAAAAAAAAAAAAAAAAAAAAAAAAAAAAAAAAAAAAAGCCTGCAAAGGTTCATAGAGTAAGCTTAAGAATACATGCAGATAGAGATTATGATTCTAGTAATTATTTCCCTTGTTATACAAAGATGGAACATCAACATTATCATTTTACTTTTCAATTTGTGATTCCATATAGGTTTATCATATATTATGATTAACAATATTTCAGTGAAGAATCCAACTTGGTCGGTGGGAATATAAACGAGTGTATCCACTATGTAAATGCCTCCAATAATTAAAACTAGAAATTCCATTTGATCCAGATGTTCTCCTTCTAGGTATCTTTCCAAAATAGTTAAAGATGGACAAGGAAATTGTGGTACTTACATAATGGCATACTACTCTGCCATAAAGAAGAATAAAATTGAGTGATTTTTTTAAAAAACATAATTTGAAGTGAATTAAATTAGATGCACCAGTTTAAATATCGTATGACTTATTTAACATAAAAAACACAAATTATGTATAAAAATAAAAGATAGAAAATTAAAAGTAGGGCTGACGAGATAGCTCAGCACACTAAGGCCTGCTTGAGCAAGAGCAGGGACCAGGGAGGTTTGATCCCCAGCACCACATAATGTGCAGGCCCCCACCCCTGGGCACACTGATCTTGCCAATGAGACTGGGCATGGTGGCACACACCTTTAATCCCAGTGCTCAGGAGGCTGAAAACAGGAGAATCACTATGAGTCTGAGCTGTGTGGTGAGACCCTACACCAAATACATTTAAAAAATGAAGAAAGAAAATTGAAAGTAGAATCATAGATTTTTTCTTAAATGGGAAATGGTCAAAGGATGGAGGAGAGCAGAAGTCTTCAAGGTAATGAATAAAGCAATTAAGATGCGCTATGACGCTATGAATGTGTACCAACTTCATACTAGAAATGTCAACATCATAAACACCAAACATGTATTGATTTTTTTTTTTTTTTTTTTTTTTTTTTTTTTTTTTTTTTTTTCAGAACCAGGGATTGAACTCAGGCCCTTGAGCTTGCCAGGGAAGCACTTATTTCACTGAGCCATCTCCCCGGCTCCAAGCATGTATTGATAAAACAGTATAATTTGCCTAAAATTATACAGTACTTTCAAATGTCAACAGACAAATATATGTTTCTAATATACATAAATAATATTTACAGATGATTATATGTATATTCAGTATAAAATAACTGAAATATAAAAATGATACACAATTTCAAATGTAGATTTATTATTTTTAAAATATCTGTTCACTAATCAGGCACATAGGTGTATGCCTGTGATCTCAGCATTCCATGGGGCTCATGCCTGATGTCTGCAAGATTGTGCCAAGCTCTGGAAGCACAATAACTTATGTAGACCGTGTCTCAAGGGACAAAAATTAAAAGGGCTATTGAAGTAGCATGGTTTGAAGGCTCTGGTTTCATACTCCACCAAAACACATAACATAGTTACTTAATACACTTGTATTTAAAGAAAACATGTTGCTTTTCAAAAAATCACACTCTAAAAGAATAACATTTTTGTTACAAAAGTAGAGTCATTGTTTTTCCGTTAAGAAGAATTTGAGTATGAGATCCAATTTTTTTTTCTAGTTCCTTTTACACATAAGATACTAAATACATCCCAATTTGGAGAAATCATGTATTTGTAGATGTCAAGAAACCCCTCCCAACAGAACAACATATATACACAGAAGTAATGAAACTAGATGATAGAAGACATTTAGGCCATTTGGTATAAAATACAGGATGAGGAATTGAAATAGTGGGTTCCAAAGTATGGATTGCAACAAATACTTTAGAGAACCACTCTGCCTTCATCTATCCTTTAGTGTGATGCCACACAGTTTAATTGTTGTAAGAAACTGAGACAGCTAATTAAAATCTGTAATATTAAAATAATGCTGAAAAATATAGAACACGACAAATAATAAGAGTACCAAGAAAATTGTATTTGGGTATAAAGTTAGCAGTATAAATATTAAGTATTGGATGAGAAGAATTTATGTAGTTGCTGAAAATAAGTTATGTTTATTTCTGAACATCACAGTGTCCAGAATAAAGAGAAAAATTGTTTACGTTCTCAGAATATAATTTTTTCACGTTAACCATAAATTTTCCAGACTCTGGGGTCTGAAAAGTCATCTGTGGATAAGGTTGCTTGATTCTATTTGATAAGGTCACTCTGTGTTGTGGTGAATACAATTCTTTCCAGCATCCATACACTAAATGCCTTGATGAATTCCATCGCACTGTGCTGATTGTCCACCTCCAAAGAGTTATAAGTGCATGACACTAGTGCATGGTTCAGTAAAAACAATTTGATAGAGGCCAACCTGAATGTGCTCGACTTCCCCGAACTCTGGCGACTGACTTGATTCAAGAGATGGCTTTGGAATAGCTAAAGCAGTTACATTAAAGGTCCAAAGTGTGCTCTTCAGTGTCCTGTAACATTTTTGGAGAAAAGAGGACAGGGGATCTCCAGGTGATCAGGGACGTGAAGCCTTGCAGTTTAAAAAGAATAATCCTGCTTTTGTTTGTTACACATAATTGGGGTACTTACAAAATTTAATCTGAAAACATATCGTACCTTTTATTTTAATGTTTGGGAAAAACTAAAATACCTAGTTTTGAAGAATGTGTGATAATATTTTGAAAGAAATCTGTCAATTATGGGTAACATTTGTAACAGTTTAGTTTGAAAAAGTATTCACACATGTTATCATTACTCTACAGTTTCTTTCCACTTTAAAGTAATTTATTTTGTTTTCTTGGTTTGAGCATTATTTTAATTCAAAAATTGTTTTAAACATTTTATATAAATATGTGTGCTTATTGTGACCATTCAAATGTTATATTGAAATCAATAATATCCCATATTTTGGTGATTTTGATGAATAATAAAGATTTTGATGAATAAAAATTTTGATGATAAGAAAGATTTTAATGAAAAACTTTATTCATTAAGTAAATTTTCATACGATTCACTTTGCTTACACAAGCTGAATAAGATGAAAATAAGCTATGAGAAAGTCTCATCTTATGTAAGGAACATTTCTTATAGTCACGTTTAGGTTTAAATCTTAAATTGGTTTTTCATTATCACCATTCATATGGGAAATATAATATATTTATATTGTGCTCAATAAATCTCATATGACCATTTCTTCAGTGTGAGAAAGCATGTCATTTTTAACATTAGGTCCATAGAACAAATCTAGCTTGATAGCACATTTATACTATGAGAAAAAATTGTGACATTTATCACTGTACTCGCATGGCCTCTGAATACAAATAAAGTCTGAGTTAATTGTGATAACAATATTAAAACCTATAACACAAATTATAAAGCTCCCTGCATAAAATATCTATCAAAAGATGAAACAGAAAGTGGAATTAAAAAAAAGTTATGAGGAGGATCAAGCATTTTATAGTCCTGACTTGTGGAAAATATTGAGGTAAATTAAAACAGGATCTTGAAAATATACTCCTATGTTTATCAGGAAAGATGGAGTAAGAATTTTCTAACCCAAACTACTGGTATGTTCTTTAGTATGAAAAGTATTTGTGAAGGTAAAAGAAAAATCATTGAGAATAGACAGAAAGTTTTAGAAATAGCTACCTAAAATGCTATATCACTTAAACAAAGCATTTTTGTTTTTCTTTGTTTTCTGTTTGTTCCTTCTCAGGCATCCCAGTTACTTTGTATTTATGAAAGTCAAGCAAATACCAGGATGCACAAGTCAACTCCAAATTGGAAAATGAGAAAGAATTAAATTTTTGAATGTTGCAACAAATATTGCCCAATGTTTCCTATTATTCCCTTATACTATGCAGAAAACAAATGGAAATCATTTCTTCAAACTGAAAAATATTACAAGTAGTTGAGGTTTTAGGAAATAGTGATGGTAAATAAAAATTGACAATACAATTATTTTATTGCTGTGTAAATGTGATTGATATTTTTCATTCCTATAATGTCTTTATAGAACTTTTTGAACAAACACAATTAAATTTTATAGGTTTCAGAACAAACGTATTCCCTTTTCACATGACCATAGTCCCTTTAGCTGATTATTTATTGCACGATCTAAATTACTTTACACTTAATCTTCTAATACTGGACATTTTCAGTTACCTAATTCTCTCTTGGACAAGCACTATTACACTTGAACATTACCATATATTTAATGGGAACACAGTATTAATTGAGGAAATTTTTGCAAAATTGATATGAGTAAGGCAACGTGCATCATACATTTTATCACTTAGAAGACAGGCAGTGTTCTGCGACCTCTTGAGCAAAAATAACTCGTCAAACTTATTTGGGGCAATCCTGAATGCATAATTATGCATGCATTTGTCTCTGTTACACTTCTCTCATTGCTGGGACAAACACTAGACACTCAAAATGAAGGAAGAAATGATTTAATTAGCTCACAGTTACTGGAGGTTTCAGTCTATACTCAGCTGGCTCTAAGGCAGAGTGGCACATGGCAGAGAGCAAATTTTCATGATAGTGACAAAGAACAGAGAGAAAGGGGAAGTTTCCCAGCTCGGGTAATTAGCTATCCTCTTTCTCCTACTCAAGTTGTAATGGAAATTACCTTTCCAAGGGCAGGTGCAGCATCCACACCCACAATACTCGATTCCAAATTCCAGAAGCCACCCCATGACTGCATGAGGCTTTGGGTGCGAGACTAGACACAAAACATAAAATTCCAGCCCTGGATCTCCAAAGTTGCATGTGCATACCT
The DNA here is from genome assembly GCF_000260255.1 of Octodon degus. Classification (NCBI taxonomy): domain Eukaryota; kingdom Metazoa; phylum Chordata; class Mammalia; order Rodentia; family Octodontidae; genus Octodon; species Octodon degus. The sequence continues at coordinate 3,193,309 of NW_004524818.1, read as the reverse complement.
TTGTGAAGAAGGCATTTTAGTCAATCTCTAAGTGCTGGTAAAATCGTAACAGTTTCAGCATTGCTGAAAAGTCCAAGTCCTAATCTTCCTCTGATATCTAAGGCAAACTCCTAGCTGTGAGATCCTGCATAAATGAAATGTTAAATACTTCCAGCATTCCAAGGGACAAGATAAACATTACCACTTCAAAAGGTTCACAGGAGAATACCAAGTACTGGGACCAAAGCAAGTCCAAAATCCAGAAGGGTGAACAGTAAGTCCCCCATAGTGCCATGTGGAATATCAAAAGCAATTTGTGATGAATTGTGAGCTCCAAAGCCTTATATGGCTCCACTCCTACAGCACTTCTGCTGGTAGCTCCCATGGCTTCATTCAAGCCAGCTTTGCTTCCTCCTTGCAGTTTTCTTTAGATGATCCATGTTCCTGGCTTTTCCAAACTTCTGGAGTTTCCAAGGAATAGGCTTCTCACTCACAGCTTTACATACTGCCCTCTCAGGGGTACGCTGTCTGGCTTCTCAAGGCCTTCTGAAATCTAGGTGAAAGCTTTCTGTAACCTCAGAACTCCTCCATTCTGAATATTCCTAAAACCAATGCCACATGGATGATGCCAAGGTCTGCGGCCAGCTAGAGCATCAGCCAGGCTTTATATTGTCTTGGCTGTAGGGGTCAGCTGCCTGGATCACAGAGCACTCTGATCTTGATTCTGAGGAATAAATTCTTCATGCTGGCACCATTCTGGAACCTGGTGTGGCTGCTGCCTCCATTCTGGACCATGGGGCTTTGCAGTTTTTACTTCAAGGCAAAGTTCCTGACCTTTGCAATTCTGAGGCTGCAAAGGGTGGACACCTGCCATCTCCTTTGGTATGCTCAGGCCATCTTTTCCATTCCTTGTTCCTTCTGGGCAATGGAGATCTCAGCTCTATCTTAACATTCCATACCTTTACTGAAGCTTCCTTTCTGGCCAAACTCACAGCATTTTAAATCATCCTGCTCTGCTCTTTGCTCTTGGTTCTCAACATAAATCTGACTAAAAACTCCCAACAACAGCCATGCCACTCCCTCAATATTGAACTGCTTTGACATTTTTTGAAAGATTAATCAGTTCACCATGCTTAATCTCAGTCTCAGGTGAAGTCTCTGGACAAGAGCATATTTTAGACAAACTTTCTCCCAAGCCAAAACACACATTGTGTGGAATCCATCAACTAATGCAATCCTTCTTTCCAGCAAAAATCTCCTCGGCCTGGTCTTTGTAAGGAGTAAACTTTCATGGCTGAGGCAAAGAGCAGAGAGAAGAAGGAATGGCTGCAGCTCAGGCAACTAGCTAGCCTCTTTGCCCTACTCACATTGTAATGGAAATTACCTGCCCCAAAGCAAGTGCAGCATCCATACACACAATAATCAATCACAAACACCAGAAACTGCCCCATGACTGCATGAGGCTTTGGTGAGGGGGGTCACGTAGACATAAACCACAATAGAAATCTTCTATATATACAAAGGTTGCTACATACTTAATACTTAAGTAACAAAATAGATTTTATATTTTCATCACAATTAGAAATAAAAAGTAGGATCTCATGATTAAATTTCTTCCTAGCTCATTCTGATCTGAAGTTGTCTATGATCATGAATGCCATGAGATGAATGAAGACAATTCAAATCTTTGTGATTTCAGTATAAAGACCACACATTAAATTAGCTCAGCATGTTAGACATTCCTGCCTTTTGATGTTAGTAGAAGAGGGTATAGTTCGATAATTGAGAGACCCACATGTGTATTGAGATATATTGAATAAGCAGGCTACTCTGAGTCTTTTGGTAGCAGGGATTTTAAGCTACTTTCAAGTTCTCTGCAGTGCTTCTGCATTTTATCCATTGGCATAAAGTTGAATAACAGGTATATCTGTGTTCTACATCATAAGGGGAGGAAAAAATATAGAGAAATTTGCATACAGTGTTATCCAGGCAGTTGTTAGAGTTACGTAATCATCACTCTCACTCACATCTACCCTTTTTCTGTACTATAGAAAAAGCGTGGAATGGCTAATCTTTTATGAAATGTATTCAGATAACTGTGCCAGGATCAAAAAAGATAGTCAGAGTCTTCTAATATGTAATCAGAACACTACATATGGTACACCTCAGAATTGGTTTGTTGTATCACAGATTCTGATCACTGCCTTTATTTTTTGAATAAAAATAGACTACCCTAAATGCAGATATTCTCAATGTTCTTCTCATTGATTTATGTGTAATATCCTCTTAAGATCTAGAGGGATTTTTCATCAAGACAAGAGCAACTTTTGCATTTTTCCTTCGCACAAATTTGCTTCGTGCCCCTATACTCTCCTTGAGTCAACATAGCTACATAATAATCAAATGTTTCAGTGCATCAATTGATCATACTAAAATGAAAATAGTGACTAGAAGATGATGTTTATGTAATATGCCCAAACTTTAGTGATGCATTTTGCATTAATCAACACTCAGCCTTGTGTTCTGACATAATTAGAATATAATATTTATGTAAATGTTAAACTTTAATTTTCTGACTTGCTTAAGTATTCAGAAGTCTATATATTTTAAAAGGAATTTAATTGAAAAATGCTTATGCTCTTTAAAAATGGCTGTCTTACCATCATAACAATTTGAATTATTCAGGTACATAAATTTCAAATCAATCCCATGTTGTAATATTAGTTTAGCTTGAATTATCTTACAAAATCAATAATAATGTGTTGCTGATCTAGCAATGTGGTAAAATATCTGAGAAAACATTGATAGTTTTCCAAAACCTTCCTGATCACACATTTATTCCCTTTGTAACATGCCTCTTACTCCAGGAGCATCAAAAGGCCTTTTATGGCAGGCTGACCATTAGTTTTGAAAGTTTTGCCAATTTCTTTCCACATTTCATCCAGTGCATAGGTGCACAATAAAAACTAGTTATAATATCTTACTGTGCTTTTAGCATTTATATGTTTATGCATCTTTTTAACTTACTTTAATTCTTGAACATCAAGGGCTTATTGTTTGATGTTAAATTTTTTTCTCCTAAGGAAACGAACATATTGTGGGGTATAAAATCTTTAAATAAACACATTTTTTGGAAGTGTGAATGATTTAATGAATTAAAAACCATAACCAAGCAATGTGCCTGGATACAGAACAATAAGATTTTTAAAACAGGATTCTCCCTTTATATTTAAGTGGATGCCACTTGAAGATATACTCATAAGTGAAACAAACCAGACACACATGTGTAAATATTGTACAGTCTCCCTAGTATAAGAACTCAAAAGAAGAAATATAAATAGAATAGTATAATACAAGTAAAAGGAAAGAAAGAACTTGAGGACTAGACAATAAAGACACAGCAAGGTGAAGAGCTAGGAAACATGATAGAGGCAAGCTATTCAGTTATATGTAGAAGATGGGCAAGGCAATGATCCTGAGAATCTTCAGAAGATTTTTGAATCTTGCAGTTAATTGGAATGATTCTCACCCTAACTAACTATATATACAGACACCAGTGAACTAAGTAACTGCAATGAAGATGGTAATTTATAATAGTAGGTTCATGCTTGGAGTACCTGTCATTCTGGTCTTCTGAATATGGGCTGTTTGTCATGACATGACAATTGTTGCCATGCTGTCTCTCGGGTAGATGATTGTTAAAAAAGAAGAGGGTGGTGAATGAAGGCAGGAGACATGAAAAGGAATGTTGTGGGACTGTCCTGC